>NW_017307588.1:189379-217972 GCF_000935625.1 Nanorana parkeri | reverse complement strand
TATATATATATATATACACATACACAATGTCAGACTCCATGTCTTTCTAAGGAAATGTTTCTTCCAAAACACATATATAGAGGGCAAAACTTACACAGTCTAAAATCCAGAGAACTTCCTCCCTTTAAATCCCCCTATCTGTTCCCAAAGGCCACTACATTAAACATTTTTAGAATACTGGTCTAAATAACAGAACTGACCGAACATGTTTTTATTTTGAGATGTCGCTCAATTCCTCCAGGTAAGAGGAACAGTTGTCTCTTGGAGCTTCTCCCGGCCTGGGGGGGGGGGGAAAAGAAACATATCAGAAGTTATATAGATAAATAATACATTCATAGTGGGAGATCAATGTCAGCCTTGTGCAGGTTTTCTTTATTTTGAATAGGGCCCATGCTCCCGGACAGGTATACTCTTCACTTACCACCATGGCTTTGAGTTCCATAGCACTGGGGAATTCACAGCGCCCTCCATACAACAAGGTTTTGCGCAGATTCTGCTCACAGGCTTTTGCTATCCCTGTTAAACCAAAAAAGAAGGGACATGAATGCTCATGAAGCACATTGCCATGGTATACTCAGCCTAGTATTTACAAGGACATTGAACAAGGTCAAGTGTCCAGACCTTTGTTCCTCTTCTCAGGTCTTCTGGTTACCTTGGAAGTGCAGCCCGGGGCTTCTGCACGTGTCCTGAAGGAACTTGAACAGGTACAGTTTTAGGACCTCTGAACACCTGTGATAAGCTGTAAGGATGTATAGAAGCCTCCAGCCTCTCTGACAGCTGTCCCTATAAAGGCAACAAAAGGGTTGGTTGTAATTTACTACAAAAACCAACTAAAAGGGTACAGTATACAAATGCTGGTAGAGTCATCCTCTCCATTTTGGGTTTCCCATCACTTCCTGTCCTGGTGACAATGGTCACCAGGACAGGAAGTGGTGAGAAACCCAAAATGTTATTGTCACCAGAAAAGGAGGTGAGGGGAAATCTTTCAAAAGGGGAGACCTGTTCCAGTGACAGCTAAGTGTGAATTTCCCCTCACTTAGGAATTTTGTACTCACCATAAAATCCTTTTCTAGGAGTTCATTGAGGGACACAACTTGATGATAATAAGCAACCTAGGAGGCAGTTTAGCACAGCTTATCATCATCAAGTTGTACCCCTCAATGGACACTAAAGAAAGAGGTTTTGGTTTTAGATCAATGTTAAAATAACTGACAGCATAATATTTACACCTTATGCGGTGACCTCTATTTTCATCTATTGTGTAAGGGGGTTACTTACGTCTTAGTGCTGGAGTTCTCCGTGATCTGCTTTATGATCTGACAGTAGCTCTCGTCCTTCAGCACCTCGTGTTCCCCGCATATCTGCAAAAGACACATGACAGACAGCCGGTGAATGTCTTCATTCTCTCAGTATAATGCCCGTTCAGAGGCATGCCTAAAAGCCTCACCCCTCCTGGTAAATATCTGAACAAAGAGTCCTTGTATGTTATACAAAACCAATTGATGGCCCTGGTCAGAGCTGGAACAGGGGTGTGTTTTCCGTAGGGCCATTGCTGATAGAGACAAAATATCTGAACCCCTTAATTCCTTCAAGGATTCGTGTCAGGTTGGCTCATGTAGAAAAGACTGAACACCTGCCGGCAGGGTATGTAACACCATACATGGGTGGGATGCAGATCTACAGATTTCCCTTACTCCACAGCGAATTGATAGGATGTCACACCGAGTACATACTTCCACAATAGCAAACAGACATCAGGAACTCTTATACCGATGGTGCAGAATCCTAAGCACGACTTAGGACTAAAATATAACCACAGGTTGGCCACCACCACAGATGGTGACCATATCCAGCTCAGACTGACCCTTCAGAAGAGCATCCCCCATGAACCTCATTACAGCTGCAGGCAAAGAGAAGTTCAAACTACAGCTCCATACAGTTTTATCAAACATGTGACAACCAGAGCCTGGTACCTTGCTACACATTTTGTGGAGCTGTCCCTATTGGTCTGAGGTCCAGAAGTTAATTTAAAATTTCACCTCAGTAGATCTAGACCAAAATCCAAGGGGGTACCTGCTTCCCCTGAACCAGATACCGATTAAATGAAACAAGTCCTCAATAACGGATCAGAGGTATGCTTTCTCCATTTCTAAAAGTAGACCCATCACAAACCTGGGCAATCCAACCCAAGCCTATGATGGAAAATTTATAAGCGGAGGTAACCTTCAGTGAAGGTGACATTTTAGAACAATCAGCAGCTCAAGAAATATAGACAGTTACATTTATAATCTCCAATGTTTTCCTGTAATAGTTGAGCTCAGCCCCACCACTGTCCACCTTCTAAGACTCCATGTTGGCAATTTAATGATATGGCCCCACCACTGTGCAGCTTCTAAGACTCCATGTAGGCCCTTTAATGATATGGCTGACCTCGCTGACCATAAGTAGGCTTGGGAAGCAGAAGGGCTGGAGCCCTACTTGACTTTACAGGAAATAATTGAGATTCATATTCAGCTGCCTATATCCTTGGGTTTACTGATGGCAAGTTTTTTTCACTTAAGAAAACCTTTTCCTATACATTTTCTATCACATGCTCAGTCTGAATTGACCAGGTTTATGACAGGTTGATTTTCGAATTCAACCAGCCTCTCAAATAATAGATAAGAGGAGGCAAAAAGAGGTGCAAACTGAAAGTAATGTGCTTGCCCTATGAGTATACCAGGGGTAGTTATGACTGGGCCTCCTGACCTTACGTGTCCTGCATCTGTAACCTCCTGTAGTTACATAATTTATCAGTGTCCACATAGTCCCAGGGACAATGAAACCCTTTCTAGTCACACCGCTGGTGCCCAACCTACGGCCCCAGGGCCACATGCGGCCCTGCGGTACTTATACTGCAGCTGTACAGCGGACATCAGCAGTAAGTAGCAAGAGTATTGATTTGTATTGGGGCTGTAATGAGAGTGACCTCTAGCAATCTCATGTAACATGTTCCCAGTCTGTCTCCTGCAGCATGTCTCCAACCAAACTTGCAACATATCCATGGTCTATGGTCATCTCCTGTAGTACATCTGCAGTCTCTGAGAGCCTTGTGTAGCATTATATATACTCACTATTATGTGTGGCCCCTTAGGAGGTGTAGAGGGCCTTAGCTGTGGTCCTTAAAATCACCACTGAGTTATACCATAGAAACTGTTGCGTTTTTCAGCTGTATTTATATACTATACAATATAACTGTGGTTGGTCAATAAATACGCAAGCCCATACCTTCAAGACGGTGGTGACCATATCCAGCTCAGACTGACCCTTCAGAGGAGCGTCTCCCATGAACCTCATCACAGCTGCAGGAAAAGGGAAGGTCAATATACAGCTCGATACAGATTTATCAATCACCTGACTGTCCTTGCAAACTCATTGGGCATTCAGGAAAGCAGAGTATGGGACCGACAAGGTGTTTACATATAATGGACATTGCGGTCTGAGGACATGTTCCATTTGGTGCAGTGAAAGGCGTCTCCAAATTGAATCCTTTCAGTTCAGCGGAAGTTCTGGGTCAACTTTATCTGGGTTTTTGGAGTCCTTGACACACTGCAGGCTCTACACCATGGCCTGCATTTTATGAATGGGCTATAAAATGCAGGATGCCAAGTGGCAGTAACTTTGTGGTGCACCCGCTTGCCATTGTAAACAATCGACCCCCCCTATAGTATATGTTGCACCACGAAAAAAAATTTTTTTCCCACTGGTTATCTGACCACCATTTCATTCACTCCGTCTAGAAGGCCAGAACAATGGGTGTAGCTTAGCTGCACCGCATGCCCTATACACAGAAGGCACTTAAGGTTGACAACGCCACCACTGCATTTTGAGCTGCTGGTTAAGTGTTGTCACCCCGTTTTAGGGAAAGCCAATACAGAAACTGGCAGGATCAACAGGTAGTTAGGGGGGAAAAAATACAACAAAGATTTAAGCACTATTACGATATTTAAGTAGTTTTATATTAATATCATATTTGTGCTGCTTTGTAATCTCACCTAGGAAGAGTTCAGAGGCGATTCTGTTCATGCTGCTGTCACTGAATTCAATGAGGGATTCCTGTATGGGGTTCTGTAAAGAGACGCCAGAGCAATTTATAGGTATTATAACAGTGATTGTGACTTTTGTTCAGGAAACTCAGTTCATTCTGAAGCCAGATGTTAAAAATCAAACAAAATTTTGAACATTGGTGAAGTCTCTGATGTCATTATTGAATGTTCTGACCAGATTTTTTTTGTATATGATTTAGTGATCCCGTTTTTTTGGTAGCGAGTACAAATATTTTGTTTTCGGTACTCGCCGATTCCGAGTACCGATACCGGTCCTTCTGCTGGCATAGAGCCGGCTTCCCAGGCAATCAGGAAGCTGGGAGGCAGGTCATTACTCACCATCCGGGGAGGCCGGCTCCATTTTCCCCTTCAGCACTGCCAGTCAGAAATCTTCCTCTGACCGGAAGTTCCAGTATCAGGGAAGGCATCAGAGTACTTGCGCAAATACTCGGTATCGGCACCGATACTAGTATCGATATCGGTGCATCCCTAGTATGAATGTTCATGTGAAAATCTATCCATATATGGCTAGCTGTAGACTGGCATTGTAAAAAGGAGCAGTAAAGGCACAACCACTGTGTAGCATAACAAAGCAGGAAGCAGAGTCTGAGTATATAATGAGCAAATATGGCTGCCCAATGTACATTCTGTATGTAGTTACATATTTTAGAAAGTAACTGGGTTGTTAAAACCTCAACACATTGTAACAACTCTGCAATGCAAGCCTAGGATCTCAACTGCGGAGTGTGTACCTCACGGTCTGTTCAGTAAGGGGTCTCGGCTTTTACTCTCTCATGAAATTAGAGCAGTGTGTGAGACATGTCACATCATTCAGAACCGTGGTATCAAAAGTTGTAGTTACTGGGGGTGACAGGGTTAACTGTGAGGAAGACACCCGGTGGTGAAGTATGGTACTGAGCACTATTGCTTAATCCACTATTTCCCCTTAGGTTAATTAAATCAATTCACAGATGATATATGAAGACAAGTACTAGTGCAATTTGTATACAAGGTTTTGCCTCAGGGAGTCCAGTATTACCATAGAACAATGCTACGTGGTGATAGTAAATGATCTACAGTCAATTCACACAGTTGCTTATATATGATATGACTAATCCAGTTTAAGCAATTGCAAACGTTATGGTTAATGGGAGAGTAGTAGCCGATACTTGCGGTTTGTGAGGCTTGCTGCTGCTGGCACTCCTAGTGGGTGTTTAGCTGATGCTTGGCTCCCGGGTGTCAGTCCCCCTGTGCTGGATGGTAGAGGATTCGGGGCTCCTTCACTGTGAGGGAAAAGCTGGCTGCTAGAGGTCCGTCTAATCGGTCTGCGCTTTGCAGAGCGTGAATCTTCGGCGTTCACTGTTGCAAACAGTAGGACGTCGAAGATTCGTGTGGCCGCGTCTTAAGAGGGCTCCTGCGCTTGCGCCAGGAGGAGCCACGAGCCGACGTGCGCGTGCGCTGAAAGAGGCAGCCCTGGCCCGTTGTGCGCATGCGCGGTCCCGTATCGTGATTCCGGGACGGGAGACGGTGAGTCTCTTACACACATATTGGTGGGTGGGTGAGGTTCGCACATCTCTAACGCCCCTAGATGGCGCTGAAGAGTATAGGGGAGCTAGTGCCGTGTGAACAGCATCCACCCAGCTATATGCTGGGCAGATGTTTTATTAATAAAGCTGTATGTGTTCTATTCAACCCAACAAGTTCATTTGGATCATTAGAAAGTCTGTGTCTCCGTCACCTTGGTAAATTTCAGCAGTTCAGCTGGATCTCTGGACTCCCTGCTCTTCTTTGAGCCTGGTTTGGAGGAATCTCTGCAATCAGAGGAATAAGAAAGATCATTAGTCTTGTCAGATTTGACAGGTTCGAACAACTTCTCTATCCGCAACTATAAAAGCTACACTTTAATACAACCTGCCCCCTTCCCACCACCATCCACTCAGCTCAACTTTGCCATTGCTCCATTGGATTCACCTGGTGCTTCTGGTTATGGTGGAGCATGTGACCTCCTCTGTTTCCTCCCAGAATGCAGTGCTAGGACCTGAGTGACCAATCTCCAGGCTGAACACTGTCACATGAGGGAGCGGAGCAAGTCCCCCACTCTGTGTAACCTCTGACACCATGCGGTAGGAAGCTTACACAAGAATAGGACTCAGACAACGGGCGAGGTTGAGTATATGTGCGTCGGAGTTTGTTCTTTCAAGAGACCCTGCTCTTTGAACGTGTCTTTAATTGTCATTCTTTCCAGCCAAGTTTCTATTGTTTTCCCCTCTCACTGGCATTCACTATCATGGTAAATATTATATTTTTGCCCTACTTATCCCGTCCTGCCCCAAGCACCAGCCAACAAGCCCCTTTAAATTAATATGTTCCTGATAACAGGGACAACTGAAGCTTGTAAAATGACATGAAAATGATTGAAAGTACCCTGAAGCCTTCTTCTCCTGCTCCTCCAGAGCCATTAGCCTCTGACCCTCCCGGAAGTACTTCTTGGCAAATTCCGCCATGTTATATGGACTGCCCTGTAACACAATCTCGGAGGTGGACGGGTCGGTGTACTCATCCAGACTTTCTGCATATTCACTGGGAGTGGGTGAACCCTGCATGAGAAAACCAAAGCCAAATGTTTTTTTTTACATTACAATTTATGAAAAGTATGCCCAAGTTAACTTTTGTTACTGCCAAGATCCCCATCCGGGGCTGGAGGCTGCCATTGCCTGACTCCTGGAAGTGGCGTACATCTTGGAGCTCTCTCCTGCTTCCAGCAGTGGTGGCCTGTGACAGATAGCAGCTGGACTCCATTTTAATGTTTTAACACCAGACAAAAAATGAAAATAAAAAAGGAGCTTTTGTTGCAATATATTAACTTTCAATCTAGAGCTCCCCATCCACGGTACTTCGCTACAAGATGCCCTCAGTCTGATGGTCAGCATCATTCAACCTACTTCCTCTAAAGCCCCGGGCATCCTGAACCCGCCCCCATCCTGTGATTGGACGGTGAAAGGACAAGCTGAGCAGGGATGAGCTCATCTTTCCTACATTCTCATCTCTCCTGTCAGAACATGAACTAACTGGGTCCTTGTACTGCTTCTTCCTCTCACACTCCAGCCTTGCTGTACAAGGACCTTTGCTAATAATGACCATATGCAAGTGTCACAGAGACGATATCAACCATATGCAAGTGGCATGGAGACCATATCAACCATATGTAAGTGTTGTGACCATACTGACCATGTGCAAGTGCCGTGGTAATCATATCGACCATATGCAAGTGTCACAGAGACCATACTTACCATGTGCAAGTGTCGTGGTGACCATACTTACCATGTGCAAGTGTCGTGGTGACCATATCAACCATATGCAAGTGTCATGGAGACCATATCAACCATATGCAAGTGTTGTGACCATACTGACCATGTGCAAGTGCTGTGGTGATCATATCGACCATATGCAAGTGTCACAGAGACCATACTTACCATGTGCAAGTGTCATGGTAATCATATCTACCATATGCAAGTGTCACAGAGACCATACTTACCATGTGCAAGTGTCATGGTAATCATATCTACCATATGCAAGTGTCACAGAGAGCATACTTACCATGTGCAAGTGTCACAGAGAGCATACTTACCATGTGCAAGTGTCGTGGTGACCATATCTACCATATGCAAGTGTCACAGAGACCATACTTACTATGTGCAAGTGTCGTGGTGATCATATCGACCATATGCAAGTGTCACAGAGAGCATACTGACCATGTGCAAGTGTCGTGGTGATCATATCGACCATATGCAAGTGTCACAGAGACCATACTGAACATGTGCAAAAGTCGCTGAGGATATATCGACCATATGCAAGGAAAGTAAGGTAAACCCTAACAATGAACTTGCCTGTTTTGGTCCCTTTAGGTCTGATAATGATACAACTGAAAGGTTTTTTATTAACTGTTTGATCACTGCAAAAAAGCCCCCAAAACTGTTGATCCTGCCAGAAATCTTGTTAGCCGATAAGTTCCTGTGTCCTTGCCTGTTCTGTGATCAGTTATATTGTTTCCAGCTATCTCCGAGGTTTACAGTACAGTACACCTTTCCTTGTTATGGAGACAAGGAAAAGGGGAGGCGTTGCGCAGTCCTGGTGGCCTGATACAAACCCAGGGAGAGTTGTCACCCTAGGACAGGAAGTTACTGGCTTTGCTACCATCCTCCGAAAAAGTGAAGACAAGCTCTAAAATGACTGCAACTTACATCTGTCTTCTTGTCAAATTCATGAGCCACAGCTGTCGACGCAACAGCTACGGCCACCGCCGCCGATGCCGCCGCTCGGCTCTGCCTGTTCTGCTGCTCCCCCTTCCTGTCGGCGGGCAGGTTCACAAAATCCGGAGCCGCGACCGGCTGCACGCACTCTGCCGGGAACAGCGCTGACCGACCATGGATGGCGCCGAACTTCCAACCTGCGGAGACAAAATATCATTAGATTCTGGTATCAGTGTTGCAATGTCCGCCCCTCTGCACTCACAGGAAGTGGGATGAATGACATTCAACGTAGAAGAGGACCGGTGTTCTATTGAAAGCTCCAACTCGTCGAAATCTCCAACTACCTCACTGCTGGGTACTTGCAAGTTGGAGATTTTGAGCAGACAGTGTTAGACTGCAAAACACAAAGACTGACGGAGCTCTGTACAGCTGCATGTTAACAATATTTGGCAGGTGGCAAACGAGTATTCTGAAACCGCTATGCGCGCAGTGCAACTGCACATAGCTCCAGTCTTTCTGAGCACCGGACGTGAGGTAGTTGGAAATCTCGATGAGTTGGAGCTTTCGATAGAACACCGGCACTGGACTCTCGCCAATGGGACACAGAACAAACAACAAAAATCAGACAAGGGTTTTAACCCTTCCCTATGCTATCTAAAATTAAAATGAAAAGGTTTGAGCTTATGCACTAATTCAGCTCGATGTATCAGGGCCTTGATGTGTCATAATAACATCAATATTCAAGCTCTTCCCCAATACCCGTATGGCTTAAAAGAAATGTCACCAAACAAAACTCGGGATGTCTAATGGAAACGGCACAAAAAGAGCAATCACAATTTGGGAAGGAAAAGACTAAAGGAACATGCAGAGATCAAGGAGCATGCCACGACAACCCACCAAAATCTTGAATGCCACGTTTCAGCTCCTCCAAATATATGACTTTCTTCCTCACGACGCAGCCATAGTTCTGGCCTGGTGAAGAATCCCATCGGGCAGCGTGAAAATTCACAGAAGACATTAGTGGGATGGGAAGAGTGCCGGTCCCATCATAATATAACGTGTACATTCTATAATAATGCAATGGGCCCATAAAGGTTATATGTACCCCTGCTGGGTACTCATAGTTCCCCCCCCCCCCACCCCCACTGACATTCCATTGCTGTGCTTTATATATATATGGCACTTACCTTTCTGTAGCTCCTCTAGATGCTGCAGGCGGATGATGTCTCCTTTATGGAAACTCAGGATACTATTGTCTTCCGTCACGTAATTCTGCACGGCCACCACATAATTGGAGTCCTGAGAATGCAAAGCAAAAAGTAACTGAAATATATCTTTTGCTGTACAGGTAATAAAAAAAGTATATATTACAGGTAAAAAAATACAGATAGCACTCCAGATAGTGGCAATATATAAATAAAAATAAAGAAATATAATAATAATAATAAATAAGAATATATATATGTATGACTATGTACTGTATATACACACACACACATACATATACCCATGCCATTATAACCTACCTTCTTCAGCTCCATCAGAAAGCTGTCTATCATACTTTTCACCTGGCTGGACCTCGAGGAGAAGAGAATCAGCTTCTCACTGGTCAGGTTGAACTCCAGCATGTTCTTAGACAGCACCGTCACAAACATGATATCTGTGTAACTACAACGGCATAACAAACAACTTTATTATTAAAGCAGTATCAGATAATAACAGCCCAGGGGGCGTAGCAATAGCCATAGCAGCCCAAGCAGCTGCTATGGGGCCTGGGGGTAGAAGGGGGTCCCATGAACGATTGTAGAAGCTGTTAACTCTGTACCCCCTGTGACATTTCCAATCAAAAAGAGCTGACATCAGATGTATAGGAAGAGAGTATGCGGACAGCTCTCCTGCTACCTGTTGTAGATTTAGATTTTAAGGGGTCGCCGAAGGTGCCCCAACAAAATTTTGCTATGGGGCCCCATGATCTGTAGTTATGCCCCTGTAACAGCCCATGCAAAAATGTAACATATAAAACTGTTTTTGCTGCAATACTAACCCTACATTTGGAGGTTTCCACGCAGTACTTCTTTTCCTCCACAAGATGTCCTCAGTCTATTGGTTTGAACGACAGCCAGTGTTTCTCAACCTACTTCCTCTGAGCCTAGGCTGTCATGTACCTGCCCCCAGCCTGTGAGCGGACAGTGAAAGGAGAAGCAGCGCAATGATGAGCTCACCTCTCTGTCAATAAATCCTGTTCTGGGTCCTGGAGCCCCGAGGCTTTGTAGAGCTGTGGGTGGGATAAAACCTCCATTTCTAGTCCACTTTGTACCTGGTAGCCAGATCTGAGGATTAGTCTCAGCTGTCCACAGGCCTATATACAGTATATGTGAGCTGACTGATGCTCAGGGCTCTCTCTCTGCCGCTGGGTGAAAAGGCTGAGTGCTGACAAAATCTAAATGAGATGCTTTACCACTGCAAGGAACGACGTGACGCTGATCATATAATGTGATTGCATTGAGTGACTTCATTTTAAAACAAAGACTGGACTTCTCCTATCCGGGTGGTTGGCGTGACCAGGCCAGACTGATGAATCTCAGCCCTTTTGCTGACCTGTAGCTGCGGAGGACTCTCAGTTGCTCGGGTGTATTGCCGCCGCTCTTCAGCATCTTCAGGAGCTTTATCCCGATGTGAGAAACACCAAGAATCTGTACACCGGTGCCAACACTACCCTGTAGGGGAAAGGCAAAGAGACTCATCACAGATCAATTAACATCACAGGGAGTCACTTGTAGATTTTAGACTTGTCATACTGATCTTTGATTGGTTACTGTGAGCAAGACTGGAATCTAATCTGACCGGTCCCCAGGGTCGAGGGCGGTCATGTGAGGATGTGGCTGATCTCATCAGCTATGTGTAAGCTCCAACACCCTCCGATACAGAGTTTACACAGGGTTTGATTCCCGACTTTGACTAAAGCTGGCCATACACTGCTTGAACGTTGAGTCTTGCTGACTTGGCCAACATTCGAGCTGTTGGTGGCCCTGCCAGCACCTCCTGGGTCGGCAGAATTAGATTTTTCAATCAACTCTTGTTGAAGGCTCCAGGCCACAAGCAGGTGCACTCACGGTTCAGGTGCACCTGCAGCTGTCAGAATACAATAGCCCGGCGGGGGAGATTCCAACATCCATGCTAAACAGGTCCATTCAGGTCTCTAGGTATAACCACATATCGTCCACTACCTACCCTTATCAGTCTCATCTGAAAGACTATACGCTGCTGCTTTCTTAGTTTCGCTGGGTGTTTTAACTGCATATACTTCCTATTTCCTTACCGCGGCTGGGAAGAGTCTGGAGAAATACACTTCCCACTCCTCTCGGGCGGCCGTCACAATCTTCTTTTTCACAGACTCATCAGTGATGGCGTTAATGGAGTCTATCCTATATTCAGCTGCAAATGGAAAAAACACACTTGTTACACATTCCGACCAATGATATGACCAGAATAAAAGGTCATAGAAAATTGCTTCATGTACAGTTTCTGAACGGTCACACATGTACTGTGTGTGCAGATGTTTTAAGTGTGCCAGGAAGACTTAGGGGTTTATTTATAAACAACTTGCACCCTGTGAAAATATGTAAATGTTCATTCTGTGCAAATAATTACAAAAAAACCTAACGTCTTTTATATATTTTTCTTTTGAGGCTGAATGTATTGGGAAGCAATACTACATTATGGCCACTAGATGGAGCTGAGGAGCATAGGAAAATGAATTACTTATTTCCTAGGCTCCTCAGCTCCATCTAGTGGCCATAGGAACATAGCCAAGGAGCATAGGAAATGTGTAATTAATTTTCCTATGCCCCTCAGCTCCATTTAGTGGCCATTATGTGGTATCGCATTCCCAATACATTCATCCCGAAAAGAAAATATAATAAGAACGTTCTTTTTTTTAAACATTATTTACACAAAACAAAACTTCACAAATTTTCGAAGGGTGCTGGGCCCAGCAAATTGTTTATAGATAGACCCCTAAATGTTTCTATTCTATATACACAAATTACAGAAAACGATACAACACAATACAATGCAGTGTTCTCTGGAAGGATATTCACTCTCCTCTGAGTGTTAAATGCCAGTCCTTGTGTCATAGCAACATCGTAACATAGAGGGTAAGGTTTCATAAAGACACAGGTCCATGCAGTTCAACCTATGTATATGTGTGTGGGTGTCCTGATACATCCAATAATTTGGGAGCATGCTATCTCTGTAGATCTGTAGATTCTCATTGCTAGTATATCTGTGCCATAGTACTGCACTGTATATCTTTGAATGGTGTTGTAATGTGGGTGGGTGGGTTGGCTGGTGTGCTGAACTTTGACTGCAGGTAACATGCTACCGTCACTGATCGGCTCCAATGACAAAGGTCCATTAAAAAGTCTACTTTCATCAAACAGGGGGGGTTTCCAATACATATGACCAATGTCCAGATGGGCTTTTTGAGTCTGTTGGGATCATTTTGTACCCATACATGATTGGACTGTTGTATGATTCAATCAGAATTGTTTCATTTGTATGATATTTGTGCCTATAGGTACCTTAGATAAAATATCCATCATTACAGGTACTCTTACCCAGCAGGGATCTCATTTTTTGTCTCTCCTCCTTGGTGATTCTGATGCAGCTCTCAGACAGGGTGTCATTGACCACCTATGATATTAAAGGGGACAACAATAAGTGACCCGTTCATGGTAGGTTAAGGATACCTCTGTGGACTGATGTCTTCTACTCATAGACATCACATGGTCATCTCCTAAAGCAGGTGAATTCAGCAGAAGAGGAAGAAGACCAGAAACTACAGTCATTGGTCAGGATCCGACTTTGACTTTTAGTTTTGGCTGGAGAGGGTAAGGGTCAGGTCTAGTATTGTCTCACTTCTTGGCTGGAGAGTGTAAGGGTCAGGTCTAGTATTGTCTCACTTCTTGGCTGGAGAGTGTAAGGGTCAGGTCTAGTATTGTCTCACGTCTTGGCTGGAGAGGGTAAGGGTCAGGTCTAGTATTGCCTCACTTCTGGGCTGGAGAGTGTAAGGGTCAGGTCTAGTATTGTCTCACCTCTTGGCTGGAGAGGGTAAGGGTCAGGTCTAGTATTGTCTCACTTCTTGGCTGGAGAGTGTAAGGGTCAGGTCTAGTATTGTCTTACTTCTTGGCTGGAGAGTG
Organism: Nanorana parkeri; assembly: GCF_000935625.1. Taxonomy (NCBI): domain Eukaryota; kingdom Metazoa; phylum Chordata; class Amphibia; order Anura; family Dicroglossidae; genus Nanorana; species Nanorana parkeri. Next base: position 204,436 of record NW_017307588.1, on the reverse strand, counting down.
TAAGGGTCAGGTCTAGTATTGTCTCTCTGCTTGGCTGGAGAAGGTAAGGGTCAGGTCTAGTATTGTCTCTCTGCTTGGCATTGTGAAGTCTTACTGTAATTTTCTGTGCCACTGCCACCAAGACAGGAAGCAAGGGTAAATTTTCTCCTAACTTTTCTCCTAACTTCCTGTCCCAGTGACATAGTGTGCAGTGTTTCACGGGAAGTGAGTAAAAACAATGGGTAGTGGATATGATAACATATGGAGGCAGATGGGCATTGTGATGGAAAGTACACCATTAGGTGCCTGTGTTGGAAAGTACATCATTAGGATCCTGCTGAAGACACACTCTGGACGGATGTCACCTTGCAAAGAGCCTGCAAACACATTGATGGATATTGGGAAAAGGAACTAAAACCGTTTACTGGTAAAGGGGCCCCTGTGCAATATGGCTGCCAGCGATCCGGCAGGAAGGTCATTTCGACCTTTGAGCATCATGGGGCTCAATAGTGATTCTTCACCAGTTAGATCAACAGCCCCAGTTGCGCCGCACACAGATAAAAGTGAATGAAGCTCAGACATATGACACTCATAGGGTAATGCTTATAATGGAAGTAAGATCACAGATCCGCTCTGACTACAATAAAAAGCTGTTTTTACATATTCGTGCCAATTGGTGATGAGCAAAATCATGCCAAGGATAACACAGGGGGTCATTTATAAAAGTTCTGCACAACATATAGCCAAGTGAACGCCATTTGCACGGGACTAAGTGCCCCTAGATGGCGCTGCTGAGTATAGGACATTTCTCTAGTCATCAGTGCCACCTAGGGGTGCCAGTGCCATGTGAACGGGATCCATAGATGTGTTTAAATGAGAATCATCTGAGTGTATAAGTGTCTCACCTGCTTAAAGACCAGATCCAAGATGAGAGGGTTGTTGAAACTGTCTCTGGGATAGAACACCTGCAGAGTAATACAATACATAAGACGGTAGGCCTTGCATGCATGGTGTTAGGAAGAAAGCAACAGTTCTTGCAGTGTACACTTTTATTATTTAGCATGGGGCAGGGAGCTCAGACGGGGGAAAGGAGAAGCAACAAAAGGAGGCTGTCAGTTGTATTAAGCAATATGCAAGCAATACACTGATAGGAGAAGAGGGCAGAATGACAGAGAGATGACCTCATCAGTCTGCTGCTTCTCCTTTCAATGACCAGTCACAGGGTGGGAGAAGGACAAGACCTATAAGTCTTACGAAACTGCAGAAGACAAAAAATCAGATATTCTCCACTGCTCAACAGGGCTGTGCTATGTATTCTCCCCTGCTAGACAGGGCTGTGCTGTGTATTCTCCCCCGCTAGACAGGGCTGTGCTGTGTATTCTCCCCTGCAAGACAGGGCTGTGCTGTGTATTCTCCCCTGCTAGACAGGGCTGTGCTGTGTATTCTTCCCTGCTAGACAGGGCTGTGCTGTGTATTCTCCCCTGCTAGACAGGGCTGTGCTGTGTATTCTTCCCTGCGAGACAGGGCTGTGCTATGTATTCTCCCCTGCTAGACAGGGCTGTGCTGTGTATTCTCCCCTGCTAGACAGGGCTGTGCTATGTATTCTCACCTGCTAGACAGGGCTGTGCTGTGCAGCAGGGCTGTGTAAATCTCAGGACTGGATATACAGAATTAGAGAGCCTTCGGCAAGTAAAACTACTCCCTGGTCACCTACCCTATGCCCCTGCATTCAGCCACCAGGAGCAAAGAGAAGGAGCCCTGTGTAAGCTCTGAGTTGCTCTGGTTGGAGCTTACACATGACTGAGTATCCTTTATATCTCTTCATTCCAGGAGGCAAAACAGAGCATCGGAGGAGCAAAGGGAGGTAAGTATATTTGGCTGGGGTGGGGGGAGTTAAGTGGCCCCATGTGGTAGTCCAAGCTGGGTCTCCCTGAACAAATTGCTGTCCTCCAGGACAAATATGACCTGTCACCTCTTTCCGGATGTAGATCCTCCAGGACACATTGCTGTAGGTGTAGTACTCCTCGCTGTACTGCCGGTGAAGCTGAGTCTGGATGTTCTCCTGATCCTCCGACAACTCCCGTGAGACCGACACTAGAAGAGCAAATACAACAATATCTCTGACTGTCTCATCCACATCAGATCACACGTGTCATTGCATGTGGCATAGACAAGGGATTAATACAGGCGGTGTTTTTGAAAGCTACTTTTGATTCGCCAGCACACCCGAAATGCAGGTTTCAGGATGATGCAATGCAATGGGCTGGTGTAAACAGACAATAGCCGATTGACTAAAGGAGTTGAGAATCTTATGGCCTCATTCACACAGCTAAATGCCGGCCCGTACAGTTCTGTGCTTCGTGCATGGCTGTATCGGTCTGCTCCCGGGAAGGGCAGGTGCTGCGTGTGATTGCACACAGCAGCATGTTCTTCTCTATGGGAGTATGCCGCCGCATGCTCACCCGACCTGCACATCCGTGCGGGTGTCTGTACTCGTACACTGACAGGATGGGTCATGTCTGCGTCCGAGCACGGACACCCGCACGGATGTGCAGTTCGGGTGAGTGTAGGGCGGCGTTCAGCCGTGTACTCCCATAGGGAAGAACAGGCTGCTGCGTACAATTACACGCAGCACCTGTCCTTCCCGGGAGCAGACCGATATGGCCGTGCACACCGCACGGATCTGTACGGGCCGGCATTTAGCTGTGTGAATGAGGCCTTACTCAATATAATACATGGAGTAAAGATTCAAATTAGTTATTACCCTCCCATGCCTACTACCATGACCACATTGTGATCTTCGGTGGACCTTACTTTTCCTGTGGCTGCAAGCCTGAAATATGTACCAGAACTGCAGTAGCCACTCGACAGAGTGTTACCAGGGCATGCCATAGAAGGCTGCAGTTGGGATATTTAGACCCTCAAACACATTCTATGGACAACTGGCCTGCATGTCTTTGGAGTGTGGGAGGAAACAAGTACCTGGAGGAAACCCACATGAGCCAAAGGAGAACATGCAAACTCCATGCAGATAGTGCCCTGGTCAGGATTCAAACCAACGACCCCAGTGATGCAAAGCATAAGGGCTAACCACTAAGCCACTATGCTGCCCTTTCAGGTAGTCACTCATGTGAAAAGCAAATTCCTACTTATTTCTTTCTTCTGCCAATTGTGATGATGGGAATTTCATCCTGATCATCATGATTGGGCATTCTAAGTGAACTATAATTTACAGAGTGAAGATTCTCTATAATTCTTCAGCAAATCAACCCCACTGCATCTGGTTAGAAGACCCAAGCAGGAAGTCTACCTTCTGTCTTTACAACATTACCAAAGAACAATAATGTTTTAAAGCCCAATTCACTTTACACTATCCAGGTGCAACAAAAGAATGTTTATAAAGTAGACCCCCCCCGGCACCCCTAAGGGCTATTGTCAATGGGCTTTTGCACATGTCAGAACTGCTTCTCTTCTCCATACAAGTCTATAGAAATGCAAAAAATGCTTAAAGCAGGTCAAGTGTAAGTGAGAAGGAGATCAACTGTAGGTCAAATGCACCTATTAATGAGCTCGGAATGATCTCTGAAGCATTTTGAACTGATGTCAAAAGCATGCTGACCATTTGCCCATCAGCACAAGCCCGAAGCCCATTGACAAAGGTGCTAAAACAGCCTGCTCCCCCAAAGTAATCTGCACAAAAGGACTGCTGCTCCATGTGGGAGAGCAGCGGCCTCTCTGCAGAAGTATGAAACTCCCCCTATGTCTCAGAGCATGAGTTTTGCTGATCGCAGACTTCTTGCTTTGACTCAAAAGGGGTTTGTCAGACCATTGCAGAGAGATCTCTGCATACACACAGAGAGCAGCAGTCATTCCCTGCAGATTACAGAGGGAACAGTAAAACTTTGTACACGTAGGGCTTCATGTATAAATGTTCCACCCGGCTTATAGGTGACATTCGCATTGCATTATCTCCCCCAGATGGCGCAGACGAGTATAGGAAATTCCTATACGACGGGCGGAACTTTTATACATGAAGCAATTATTTTTTCTTACCCTGAATGGATATACACCATTTAATTATAATGATCAGTTTGGCTTTAATGAGTCTTAGTAATGTGTTGAAATAGTAAAGTAGGTCACCAGCACACGTGTTATGCCTCATGAAGGCACCCTGAGTGGCCCCGAAATGTCGCAATGTGACAAGATGTGTGTGACTTAATAAAATGATCACTGCTTGAAGATTGAACCATGGTGTTCTGGTGACATACTTTACTATTTGGATCTGCCATCCGCAGTCACTACAGCACCCACCACAAGGGACATACCAGTAAGGAGTGCAGTAGGACTCTTCTGCATTAGCAATGTGTTGGACACCCATGTGATCTCCTACCTGGAGGAGCCGTGGTTGGCCTGACGTGGTTGACGGGCAGTTGGCTGGCAATCTTCTTATTCTTGATGCTGGGAACAGGTTTTACCATAGCCACGGACTCTCTAGGAGGCTGGATTCCAAAAACAGAACAACCAATAAGAAAAAGTATAAAACCAATGAACAACTTTCCGAAAAATGCCTATTTCATGCTGTGCTTTATGGATACATCCGTCATCAGACAAATGCAGGACTGCCATCACTGGCCTGCTTCTGAAAATGCTAGTTGCCTGGTTGTCTCTGGCTTTCACATACATCACAGACCTGGTGTCCTATCTCCTGATGTCCCAGGCATCAGGAGATAGGAATTTCACACCCCTGCTGCCCGTCTACTCCGTGCTGCCCCAAGGCCGGGCCTTGGTTGGCCTTGTGGGAAAGCCGGCCCTGGATGCAAGTCAGAGACCCACAGTAACGAAGCCTAAAGATCAGTACGAAAGCCGGGCAAGTAGCATTTTTGATAGGAGATCAACGATTCCAAAGGAACACATTTAAGAGGCGCTGGGGTTTCTGTGCACACCCAAAATGTTCAGATGCAGAAAAATCTGCAAATAAGCTCACTTGGCGCTGGCAAGGTCACTCCCAAACAAAGCAGGCCTCCCTTCCTGGGTGACCAGAAGTGACTCAATGTTTAAAAACAAAGGCACCAAAACATGAAAGAGTACAAAAATGCCTTTATTGTTCATAATTCAGTGAAACTAATCAAACAGCCAACATGTTTTCGGGTCAACAACACTCCCCCTTCATCAGGGCCTAGAATGGGATAAGGATTTGACTGGACTTAAAAGACAACCAACCAAAGGGATCTCTATAAGCTTTGATATAAAGATCTCCTTTAGGGTTGAATTTTAATTGGCAGCAGCAGAAAACTTTTCATTCCGCAAGGAGATCCATTTGGTTATAGTACCTTCTACGTCCAATCAAATCCTTATTCCGTTCTAAGCCCTGACGTTGGCTGCTTTTTGTTTGCTTAAATTGTGAATAATTAAAAGGCATTTTTGGACTCTTTCAAGTTTTTTGTTTGGAGCCCTTTACTTCTGAACACAGGAATTATAATTTCGATCATGGTGATCCTATAACCTGTTTTCCGATTGGCAAATGGTTACCTTTGGGACGTAGGACATATTGGAAACCGGTGATGGGCCTGTCATTGGTCGGCTGCTCATCTGCCCTTTTAGGATTTTCATAGCTTCTTCATGGGGGTCCAGCTTCCGCCCAAATGCTCGTGTAGGCTCCTTCCTATATTTACCATATGGTAAGGATAACAGTGAGCATAAGTACTCTCAGGCTAAATACATCACTCTCTTTTAAGTTTACGCCATATGTAAATAAGCCGTCCTGTCGGTTCAACCAATCTTCCTATATATGGATACCATGTAACAAAAACAGATGCTTGGGAAATAGCTAAATAAAGGGTGTGATTATGATTAATATGACACTCATCTAAATGACAGAAGTCATTTGCGCGCTACAAACCCACATGAGTAGGGTACTGCAAAGGTGTTAGGCTTAACCAAGCTACTTAATACCCTTTGACACCACCACCAACACCAACGCCATAAGCACACCACAGAGTTGGTCTGGATTTAAGTCTGTGAAGGTTCTCATTTATCCGGGTCATGGTATATCTGTAAAAAATAAGTCAAGGCAACTGGACATTTCATCTGACCGGCTTTCTCAATTCAGAATGACTTGTACAAAAATTCTCTGGAAAGAAATATGGTGAATGTCGCTCCAATCCACATCATCTGTTAGTCACAACCAGGTGTTGATCACATTTGCATTATTGGAGCTAGGACATGTTATTAACCCGCTCAGAGAGAGGTGTTAAAACTGGGCAGGTTAATAACACATCCTAGCTACACTTATGCAAATGCAATCAACACCCAGTTGCGATTAACAGATTATGTGGATTGGAGCGACATTCACCATATTTATTTCCAATTCAGAATGGCAAAGCGCCATTGCTCCAAACTGTCCAAATCAAAAAAAGAAAAAAAACCCATCAATCTCGATGCCTCAGGAGTGTCGAGCAAGGGAGGGACAGGGAGGCTCCTCCCTCCCTCAAACTAGCCTGGTGACTGGGTTGGGGCGGGGCTTCAACAGATTGGGGGGCTTCAGTGGGCTGGGGGCGGGGGTGGGGAATGCCTCACCCACATCCGAAGGTACCGCACATCACTGGTCTGCAGGGTACTAAAACCAAATCCTATATTTGCCCTCTTTAACTAAGACCCCCAGCCAGACCACACCACATCTTTGGGGACGAACTCTGACTGTAACTGGAAGACACAACGTATGCACATTTTCCCAACTCCGACATTACTAAATAAAGAGGTTTGAAGATTAGGCACTAGAGGGAGCTGTTGGGATAAGATATCATCTGCATAGGGAGTGCATTGTTTTTAGAGAGTCGGCCAACTCATTGATTTGTATTGTGAATGGAGTCATAAAGGACAACCATTATGTAGCATTGCAAAACAGGGAGCAGAGCCTGAAAAATGTAATGAGCAAATTTGGCTGCCCCTTGTAGATATATAATTATAAATTATAAAATGATTAGTTAGAAATAACTAATCCCTGTTACGTGTTTCTCTAAAACTACACATTCAAAAGCCTACGCATTAAAGTTTTAATAAGAGTGACTATGTGATTTAATAAACTGTTCTTAGAGGAACACTGATGAAAGATGGAACATGATCACCATAGTAAGGAGAAGACGTAGATGTGACCGGATGGTCTTTGATATTATCACAAATTTCAATGACCTCAGGGTATAAACAGTCTATAAAGTTGCTAATACAATAGACTCACCTTACAGGTATAGGTGCGGGCCGCACAGCGCCTGGCTGCTTGTACTGACTAATGATATCCTTGATGTTGTGTGAGGGTTCAGGAAAATGCTCAGAATTCAGAGTGGAGTGAGGAATGAGTTCTTCTGGCCTCATACGGGTAGAAGGACCTAAAGATGGAAAGTGTAAGAACAGATCGTTGGAGACAGACATAAGGATGTTCACCGGTATGAGATGGCAAGCAAGGGGGGTGTTCGTGTTACAGCCGGCTGATGCCACTGCCTATAATGTCAACCACACAAATGAATCAGAGCAACAGCAAAAAGAGGATCCCACTGGGAAATGGTGGAAGGTGAGCCCAGCTGGGTGCTTCACATTGGTGTCTGCTCTGATCTGCTGCCAGACAGTTTAATAAAAACTTGTCAGGACTCCAGTAAATACTCACTGGTTCTGCAGCACTTGTTGCTTGAATGACCAATTAACAGACCCGAGCACTGCCACATGTGGACCAAGGAGCACCCTGAAGTTAAAAACGCTATATGGCCAAAAGTATGCCGACTCCACTCCAAATGATTGAGTTCAGGTTATTTGTTTCCCCGCAAAGAGCACTATTGATACTACTGAGACAATTGCGCCCTTCCAGTGTTGTGGTAACAGTTTGGTGAAGGTCCTTTTCTCTTCCAGCATGACTGTCCCCTGTATACAAAGCCAGCTCTATAAAGACATGTTTTGATTAATTATGTGTGGAGGAACTCAAGTGGCCTTCACAGAACTCTGACCTCAACCCTACTGATCACCTTTGGGATGAATTGGAATGCCAAGTGCAAGTCAGATCTTCCTGCCAGCATCTGTACCTCCCCTCACAAATACACAAATTCCCACACTACAAAAAATTATGGAAAGCCTTTCTAGAAGAGTGGAGACTGTTAAAGACATAGGGGGCCAGTTCCATAATAATGTTTTGGAATGGGGTGTCCAACAAGCAGATTAGGCTATATCACTATGAACTCGCCAGGCTGAGTATACTAATTACAGCATGCACCAAGGTTTCATCTGCATGGAGTTTGCAAGTTTCTCCCTTATATTTGTGGTTTGCTTTTTCACCGTAGGCAAACTTACCTGGCCTTTGACTGAATGAGCCCTCTCTGGTGGGGGAGGTACGAGTCCTGTAGGGAGGTGATCCATTGACAGAATTGTTCTATAAACAGAACAGAGATATATGTTATTAATAATGTCAACATAAGTGAGAATTATTTTTGGAGTATACAGGGCCTCAGTTATCCGTGTAAGCACTTTCATCAGATTCTTCCTTTAGTTTTCCAACCTTTATTGGAGACAATTAGTGGCTATAATTTGGTTGCCTAGGCTAGATATACAGTCTACTCACAGACACTTTATATGTGAGGGTTGGAGGCACAGGAAGAGAATTAGCATTACCTGGGCTGGTACCCCAGTCCTTGGCATTGGAGCCACTGTTGGAGTCACTCTGTATGAACTGCCGCGACTGGATGGAGTGCTAACGCTGGGCTGAGGCCCTGTGCCAAGTGGGGGCTCGGTCGTAGAGCTGTTAACCATTTGTTGTTGAATGGCCATGGCCTGCAAGGTCATCTGCTGTGCCTGGAGAATGGAAGATAATATGGCATCAGGTTTACATTGGCTTGGAATACAAAATGAAGGTCACATATCACCTATGCTTGGGTTGGAATACAAAATGAAGGTCACATATCACCCATGCTTGGGTTGGAATACAAAATGAAAGTCACATATGACCCATGCTTGGCTTGGAATACAAAATGAAGGTCACATATCACCTATGCTGGGCTTGGAATACAAAATGAAGGTCTGATCTCCTCTCCAGTCCCCGAATGCAGGAAGTGGTGTATATTACATCACTTCCGCATTTAGCTGTCATTCCCAGCTACAGAAGCTGGGGAGAAGCTGGTGAAGCAGATCTCGGCTTCATCAGCTTCTCTGGGGGCCCCTAGGTGAAATTAGGGGTTTTGGTGACCCCTGATGTCTCCATAAAGAGGACCTGTCATGTAAATTGGCTATCACATAAGGAGCTTCTTATCCCCCTATGTGATAGCAATAAAGTTAAGTGTAAAAAATAAAAAAAGAGTAATAAAAAAATGAAAGCATAAAAAAGTGAAAAAACACTACATTGTTTTAAGTCCCCCACCCCCCACTTACATACACACACATGCGTCGGGTGCGCCTACGTGCGAAAACAACGATTTTGCCTATTATGTCGCACATGTTACATATCGCCGCGAATGTCGGAGTGAGAGCAATAATTTTAGGGCCATTAATCACTGATAACGCTAAACTGATGAGCAGTAAAAGCATTTAAAGCGTTGCCTATGGCCAATTTTCGGTGTGGTAGTTTTTTGTGATTTTTGCGGGCGCGCGCAATTTTAAGGCTTGACATGTTTAGTGTCTATTTACCCGACGTGACCCCATCGATGTGACCCTACGTATTTTATCTTTATTCAAACCAATAGAAATGCATTATTGTACGATACACTCACCAGTATCATGGCTTGCTGGTTGATATAAGCTTGTTGTTGAGTGTACCTACTTGGATCCATACCTGCAAAAAAGGCAACAACCCACATAATATGATGTGTACAATATATACAAACAATATACCCCTATCCTGTACAGTTTTTCATCTCTAACCTTTAGTGAGCAGGACAACAATTTGGGGTGTATTTATTAACTATCCACAGGGCCCTTCACCCTGCAAATATCTGTGATTGTTTGTTCTGTGCAGATATATGCCAAAACAAATGCTCTTAAGTTGTTTCTATACAGGGCAATGTATGTTTGATTTTTTTCATGTAATACCACATTATGGCCACTAGATGGCACTGAGGAGCATAGAAAATAAACACTTTTTGCCAGTGCTGCTTTAGCTCCACCTCGTGTCCATAATGCGGTATTACATGAAAACATTCAAACATTTTTTGCACTTGTAAAGAAAATAACCAAAGAACATTAATTTTGGCATATATCTGCACAGAGCGAGTGTTCACAGGTATTTGCAGGGCAAATTGTTTATAAATAGACCCCTTTGTGTTATGTTTCTACTATAACCATTATGGCGGGGTTTAGACTTCATGCTAATACGATATAACTGAGAATACACACAAAACATATACTGACGACATTCAAACTCAGGACCTCAGTGGTGTAAGGGAAGCATGCTAACTCCCACGAACTATATTAATGGACCACTATAGCAGTGGCGTCACAAGGGGGGTGCGGGGGTTGCAGCCCACATCCGAGTGACACCATTGGGGGGGTGACACTGAAACGATTGACAGTCATTTTGGTGTCACCCCCTCAGAGAAGTCAGGCACTCGGTCATGGACCCAGAGCCTGACAGTTGCTCGAGAGAGGAGAGGACCTGGCGGCATACCTTATCCTGCCGGGTGAATGTCCTACTCCTCTCTCTGCTGGCGTCCATCACCAAGATGGCCGGCGGCAAGAAACAGCGCGTGACGTCTGTAACGGACCCCCGTACTCAGGATTAGTATGTCCGCCGCTGTATTCTTCCTTGCTGAGGAGATATTGCAACCTGAAGATCCTTAGCTCCCAGTTTCCCCAGTCATTGGTCGAGACTCGAGAGTAGGGTGAAACAAACTCTGATTTATTGATCAACTGTGCAACTTTTTATACAGCAAGTGATGAGATCAGATTATAATCCCATCACATCCACCCTCCCCTCCCGGACAATCGGTCTGCTCAACACCACAGGGTTTGCCCTGCTAACAAGCTCCAGACAGCCATAGCAGGAGACCGGCCAGAATGTCATTGTTCTGAGCTCCTTCAGAGAACAATGGGAGATAATGAGGATGGGGGGTGCTGACAGTCTTTTCATAAACAGGTTACACATCATTACACACTTAACTAGAACCCAACACCAATACACATATAACTCATAAAACTGATTACCATGTCGTCACACGCATGTGCTGTGGCGTCACACGTGCGCAATGACCTCACACGCATGCGCGGTGATGTCACAGCGGGGTGTCACCCCTTCACTATAGGGAACAGTAATGCATTCTGGTAACTGTATGGAATGAATTTAATGTAATGTAACGACAGCATTCAGTATAGGAATTGCCTTTCCGTGTCACCAGCCTTTATTGATATTTTTCTCCACCTCGCACGCCAAGCTGTCCAGCAAAAGTGATAACTGTAACCACGTCATATGCTGCCAGGGGTACTTACAGTGGTCACCTTTTATTCATGAGGTTTACACTCATGAAATAAACAAAGCTGTTTCTGTAACTGCTTAAAATATATTAGCGGGGGTTAGAATTTACCTTGCTCCCCGTTTACCTTAGGTCCATCTAATACTACATGTCCTTGTAAAGGTCGACATACATGTTACAATCTGACCATGACACCTTAGTGTAATCAGCTTTAGATTTGCCCAAATTATTTAACATATGGACCTACCTAATGTAGCCAATTAATGTGTATCAAGTCAGGCAGGCCCTTGCACAACAACGTTGTTGGTAGATCTAAAGGAGCATTAGATTATAACATGTGTACTGAGTTTAAGACTATCCTGTCCAAAGGGTGACAACCCCACTGTGTGATTTCACTGCAGAATGAATGGCGTTGTCACTTCATTAAAGAAAGTGGAAAATCAATAGATCTAATGTCAGGATCAACAGGAAATAAAACTATGTTGCAGGAGAACACATTATTATTTGGAAGGTGAGTTGGCTGACGGGGTACCACATCTCATACTCTTCATATCCAAATTAACTATAGAGCAGCACGGACATTTAAGATACCCACCCAGATACAATGAGTGGAATTTATCAAAGCTGGAGCAGACAAAAACTGGAGCTGCTGCTCTTTCATTTTCAAACCTTAAGTGAACAAACTAAAGAGAGATGCTGATTGGTTGCCATAGGCAACTGTTTCAGATTCTTCTGCTCCGGTTTTGATAAATGCCCCCCAATGTATATATGTATAAAGAGACACAATTTATTTATGTTGCAGGGCAGACAACTACGATACCAGTTACATAGTTGGATCATATTTGTCATTTATTTCTTTTCCTATCGTTCAACTTTAAAGCTTCTTTTTTTTTGCTTTATTTTGTGTAAAAGAAAAAAAAAAGAGTGGAATAAAACAGCCAATAAAAGTACTGAAGCCACCGGATCATCATGACAGCCATGGGACTAGTATTTCCAAAAGGTAAAGGCTGGCCATGTCAGCATTCTTTGCAAGTTCAAGTTTTTATTTTTTTGAAGACCATGATAACGTCAGAGCGGATTCCGGCTCACCTGTACGGTGGGATCCTTCCTCCGGCATGTTGGACTTTCCTGGGACCTCAGCGCCATCCCTCCCTCCAACACCCCCTCCGCCCTTCATCTTCTGGGACATGGCCGTCAGCTTCTCCAGATCCTGCAGAGGAAGAGAGGAGAGGCCGGGTAAAGAGGCGGCTGAGCCCGACATGGGTAGAGTGAAAAGTGATCTCTGACCAAGAGCGAGCACAGAGAGAGATCAGGTGACCGCCACACGAAAGCCGCAACAGCAATCTTTCAGCACGACATATGGCCAATGAGCGCCGGCAGTACGAGAACCAGAATAATGTATCCACAGCTGCTAATCATATGTATAAAAATGTGTATGATACCCAGACTAATGTATCCAAAAGTTCTAATAATATTCATAAGAATGTATATAATGACCAGAACAATGTATCTAAAGCTGCTAATCTTATTCATATGAGTGAATAGGATAACCAGAACAATGCAATGTATCCAAAGCGGATCATATTATTGATCAGAATGTAGATGATAATCAGAATAATGTATCCAAAGCTGCTAATAATAAACGTAAGAATGTACTGCATATGACTAATAAAATTTACATTATCAGAATGTATATGGTAATAATATTCATATGAATGTATATGACTAATAATATTTATCAGAATGAATATGATAACCACCAGAATAATGTATCCAAAGCGCCTAATAATATTCATTCACACAGACACTGAGTAGGGATGGGCTCGGGCCTGTTCGCAGCTTCACGTGCTGAGCCTGCCAGGAAGCTGACAGCGCCGCAGCGCCAATCACAGGTACTGAGACATTATCCCGGTCCGCAGCTGCAGAGATCGGGAAATGTCTCCGTGCCTGTGACTGGCGCTGTCAGCTTTCTGGCGGGCTCGGCACGTGGAGCTGCGAACACGCCCGAGCCCATCACTAGGCTGGGCACACACCTTACAACCATCGCAAGACTTTTGTCTTGCGATGGTTGTAAGGTACTTAAAAAAACGTACGATCTGCCTATGTTGCATAGGCAGATCGTACTTGCGATGATCACAAACCACGCCCCCTGAGGGGCGGGATTCCGATTACCGCAATGCCGAACGGGCAGTGTGCGCTTGCGCACACCGGCCCGTACGGCTGTTATCGCACGGACATGCCACAAATCCGCCGAACATCGTACGATGCTCGGCGGGTTTTCGAACATGTCCGTAAGTTTAAAGTCGTGCGACCTTACAGTAGTAGAGGTCGCACGGCTTCCACACACCTTACGATCATCGTACGATCGCGGGATTTCCCGCGATTATCGTACGATAATCGTAAGGTGTGTGGGGACCCTTACACTGAGATCCTGGACAGACCTTGGTCAGTTCTATAAAGTTCTATGCAGCCTTTTGCTTTGTACCGGTGTTCTATCGAAAGCTCCGACTTGTCGGGCTCTCCGACTGGGCACGTCACATCCGGTGACTGCCAGTAGGAGATGTACAGCAAATGGAGCTAGTGCGCATGGGCAGAAAATCGTTGTCGAACTCTCTAACTGTTGCCACTGCGCCTGCGCGGCTATCGGCTCATCGGCTTCTATAACCTAGGACAAATATAACTGTAGTAGGTTGTAGAAGTGGATAGGCGCAGTGGCAATAGTTAGACAGTTGGACAAGGATTTCCTGGGCATGCACACTAGCACCATCTACTGTAGGTCTCCTACTGGCCGTCACCGGATGTGATGTCACCAGCTGGAAAGGTCGACAAGTTGGAACTTTCGATAGAACACCGGCCTTAAAATCATTTTCAGGCCTCAAGGAACCTCCTTCATAAAAATGAGCATATGTACAGCTCAAGGTGCATTAGCATGATCAGCAGGTTGATGATACAGTAATACCTTGGTTTACGAGCATAATTCGTTCCGGAAGCATGCTTGCAATCCAAAGCGCTTGTATATCAAAGCGAATTTCCCCATAGGAAATAATGGAAATTCAGATGATTCGTTCCACAACCCAAAAATATTCGTATAAAAATAATTACAATACAGTACTGTAATATAATACCGTACAAAATATAAAGAAAAATAAACCAATTACCGGTACCTTCAAGAGAGAGGAGGATTATTGTGTAGGGCGACTTTCACTAACGGAATCACTGATATCTCTTGACTCAATGGAATCTTTTTCATTTCGTGAAACCTTAGCAAGGAATCTATCCAATGGGACATTGCATTGTCGTTAAACAGACTCAGCGCTCGCACTGTTACAGCATTATTCGGGTGGCGCTTTTCTACAAAATTTTGCTCTTATTGAAAGACATTGCTTGTATATCAAGGCAACATTTTTCAGAAATGTTTGCTTGTCTTGCAAAACACTCTCAAACCAAGTTACTTGTAAACCAAGGTATTACTGTATAATAATCCATTTTTAAGTGTCAATGTTCCTTAGAGTAAAGAATGATATTTTCCGTAGATCGCTTTATTTTAGCCTTTATTATTTAACAGATAAATGAACCTAGTTTTTTGTTTGCCCCCCCTTTTAGTTATATATATATAACCGCCCCACCCCACCCGCCCCCCTCC
>NW_017307588.1:159479-189291 GCF_000935625.1 Nanorana parkeri | reverse complement strand
GTTTTTTGTTTGCCCCCCCTTTTAGTTATATATATATAACCGCCCCCCCCCCACCCCCCTCCTTTCTTTATATATACTTTTCTATTTTACTTTTTATACCTTATTCATGCAGCCCTAAAAATCTTTCCTCTGATTCTCTAATTCACTGTCAGAGTTTGTCCCCTATTTACGCAATTATTTTTCTTTTATTGCTATTAGTGCCCTGCTAAGGTCCATTGATACCTTTTTTTGGCATTTTTATATGCAGTGCATGTGTTAAATATATTGCCGTGCATCCCTACGGATGTTGCACCAAAGATACAACGAGCAGATTTTCCTTACATATCACACTGAAACACAAAACTGTGAATAGACCTTTATTTAGCCACTATTTGCCCAGAACCCAATAGGAGAGTGAATGCAACCTGGGAGCTAAAAAAGTAAGTTTGCCTTGAATGTAGTTCATGGTGAATATTGTGTATAGTGAAGTCAGTGTATGTGGATATTGTTCTGATGTATGAGCGTCAGTATGTGTAACGGGATACAGCGGCTCTCCGGTGCGGTGAACCGTTAACATGACTGACACACGGAGGAAGAGGTAGATCCAGTGTCTGATGGACCAAATATGACTTGTATCAACCAACACAGAATAACATCTGTTGTTTCTAGGAAAAGGAACAAAGTTTGTGTTTCCAATTTCCTCCACCAAATTTTGCAAAAAAAAGTTATAATGAGAAAAATAGACATTGTACTGGCCACAGAAATCACAAAGTGGTAAACGAATGAGGTCTGGAAAGCATTGAGCGCGTCTCTAACTGTGTGTGTACTGAAATAAAATCCAACCCTCCATTCAGTGACATCGCAAGTCCTTTTTTTTTCTCTAACTCGGGTCATTTCTTTTCTTGACTGGGGCATTTCAGAGGTAACCTGCCCTCCTAACAGCCACTTCTGGCCCTCAAACCGCGACTCCCCCGTTTACCCCACCTGACAGAATACAATTAGATGTGAGTGGAGTTCATTTGGCCTCAGCAACCTTTTATTAAATACCAAACGATAAAGAACAATGAACAATAACACAACCATAGAAAACTAGTGATTCCAGGTCCTTGAATGCACCATAATAACAAAACACCAAACCCTGTGTCTGCGGCATCAATCACTATCAGTCACCAGCTGCAATACACCGCCTTGGGGATGAAATCTGTTGACTGCAGACATGTACTGGTCAATACGACCAGTTGACTGTACCACCTAGAGGACACCACACCCAAGATGGGTCCCCACTCGTTTACCAATAGCACCAGCTGAAAACCACCTTCATAGACCCCAAACCCACTGCCATGATATGTCCCCAGATAGCCCAAAAGTGAACTGTAGGGCAAGTGGGGGAAGCTTTCTTGACATCTGAAACCCTCCAGTTGGATTCTTCTTGATCCTCTCCACGGAACACTCATAGGGACCCCTACCAAAAAAAAAGATATCCACCCCACTGAACTGCTCTAGAACTTATTCTTTAAACTCTATGTGGCCTGGCTCCTCTTCTAATCCTGTCATGCAGGCCTTAAGCTTTCTTTGCTCCAGGCCTGTCTTTTCTGCTCTCCCTCATGCAATCTCACACTAGAAGACTGTCTCTTTACTTGTGTTCTGACCAGGGCCGCAGGTAACCTCAAATATGAACAGGTGGGGTAGTGAGTGGCTCAATTTAGCTAAGTATGTTGATATCGTCAAAGCAAGATCTGATGGTAGGACCCGAGGACAGGTATGAGAAGCACCAATCTAAGCAGATGGTAAAGCTGTCCTCACACCTTGCGATCTCCTTTCTTTAAACAGTACAGTTCAACCTAGACCTAGTAGATTATACATTTAGATGTAACTGTGTGGGCCTACTGGAGATTTACAAAGTAAATACTTTTTGCATTTAGTTTGCTGCCTTTACTATAACATCAGTCAAATGGTCAATACTCCAAAAAACTGAAAAACCTCCTGCTTTGGCCCCAGTCTTATAAAGTCTTATTCTTCCAGCTCCGTTTTCCATCCAGGAGATGAAGACCTGTGTAAGCTCTAAGTTGATACTAGTTAGAGCTACCACAGTGCTGAGGGCTCTCTTCATGTTCCCATGTGACAGTCCTAGGTGCAGCCAATCAACAAGCACCAGAGTTGTCATGTGGGTGGAAGCAGATTGAGTCAGATGCTCTCTTTGCTTCTGGCGAGTAATATAAGGGAGCAAAGAGAATGTGTATATAAGCTTTTTAAGGGGCAGCTTTATTGAGACCCTGTTGCAAACCACACTAAATGTAAAGCCCGTCTCCAGGCAATCAAAAAGATACCCTTGTAGTGGGGCTATCCCCACACTGCAAGGTTTAAGTGCTTGTTTTTGTCTAGGGGACTAGAGTAAAGCACTTTTCCTTACCTGATCCCCACTCCTGTCAGCTCCCTCTGAGCTTCTAGACCGGTCTCCACAGCCTCTTCTCCCCTTCACTCTGATAGACCACTGATGTCATCACGTCTATCACATCTAATGAAGTTTTAATAGACCTGCATTAAACATGAGGACACAGAGGGACACACCACCAGTTGGAGTGTAGGGGGAGAAGAAAACTGCTGGAGGAGTGGGGATCAGGTGTGTAAAAGTGCTTTACTCCAGTCCCCTAAACAGGTACTTGGTGGAAGCTCCACTGCATGGGTAGTTTTTTTGGTTTGCCCAGAGATGGGCTTTAAGAAAGCTTAGATCTTTTGTTTTCTTCAGGGTTACTGTTCAGATTTCATCAGTCTATGTGTTACCATTGTAGTGAAAAAAAACAAATTTCTTACCCCATTGCCATAAGACAGGACAGGGTCAAACAGACTGTCCAGATAATGGTCCATGCCTTTCTGTGATGGAGGTTCACTGAGTGTATCTGAATCTGTGGGGAGAAAGCACAGTGGTCCATCAGTCAAATGACTGTACTTCAGGGGCCAGTGTTGATGGGATTTTGTTCAAGTGGGTCTGAGTCTCACTGACTGCTCAAGGTATATGGCAATTTACTTACCATGACTGTAATACCCCTCAGAATCAGGGATCCCCTGAGTTGGTAAGGAAGGGGCTTTCATCATCGGAGGTGGTGGTACCTCTTCATCCATGTTGGAGCCGTTCCCAAATACTCTGCAAGTAAGTGAAGATAAACATTCATCGTAAAATTCTGAAATGTCATGCTAGTAAATTATTATCCACCACATGGAGGTCTGTTAGCATGACAGCAGTAAGATACCTACACATTGCGCTGCTCTGTACCTTCACGAACCCCTTCGGAAGTGATGAAGTACTTTTGCTTGGGGAATTCTCCGGGCAGCTCCACATTTGAAATCAAATCTAGGACATAATCATGACCAGCCAGCTCCGACCATTGACCGCCATCTTTAATAGACAACGACCAGCCTCGCCATCCCTCCATCACCCCCCTGTGGATAGGGAAGGGAGAAACACTTGAGTCACAAATCAGCTAGATGTGGTATTAATGAAAGTAATGCATTTTAGCAAGGACCTACAAAATGTATCAATAGCCAAGTGGACAATATTTTGTCATGGACAAATCCTCATGGGCAATAGTATTATGTGTGTTGTCCAGTGACCTAAAATAGAACCCTAGTCAATTTGTTCTTTCTTTTTTGTGAAATTATTTTGATTGAGTTGGCAAAATGTCAACAATGGCAACAAACTAGGGGATTACACAAAAACAGAAAAATGAGGCTGTAACACAGGTTGCAGTGAATGTTATTACGATATGGAGTTGTCTACAGTGTGGAGGGAGAAGGTATACGGTTCTCAAATGCTGTCAAAGAGAGCCGCATGTTAATTAATAAAGGGGGAGCGCAGAGTTAATCTGGCATTTCCACAAATCAAGAGATGGGGGTGGAGGGTTTTCCAAGTAATTAGAATGCATTTTTTTACACAGAAGAACAGGGTTCTCAGACGTTTTTTGCGGTAGGAGGGTAATGGTCTATCCCCAAAACGGTTCAGGCGATATACTTCCGATGACAGGTTATTTGGCAAGCTGAAGGAGGTACAAATAAATGAGGTGATTTGGTGCCAGAATTAAAAAATCGGGTTACACTGTCAACTATTTTTCTTTTTAGTTTTGTAAAGCACAAGGAAGGGTTAGAACTAAGCAGAGCAGAACTAAAGCAGAGCAAGGAAGTGGTTGAACTGAGCAGAGCAGAACTAGAGCAGAGACTTTCCTGGTAAAAGGGGTCACCTGGGTTGAGAAGTTCACAAGAATTAAAACCAGAAGGCCTCCAGTGCGTCCCTGCACCTTGTGAGGAGGAGTAGGCTACCTCCTGGTACACCTGCATTCAATTTATCAACTGCATCAATATGCTCCCACTTGGAGACTCATATTAATAGAGTTAGGACCACACTTTACAGAGGTGCCTTGACGGTGGCAGTGTGGCTTCTACATATTTTTGCCCAAAGGTTTGTGCAACTAAAACCTCTGCTTTTAACATATACTGTTAGACAGGGTCATTTGTTTTGTTGCAGGCCAGCTGGCAGGTGTGCTGGGGATTTTTTGTGTTTTGTATTGTTGTGAGCCTTCCCATGTGCACCCTGCTACAAAGGCTGGTTATAAATGTATGCGGTTACCATCTTTTTCTAGTTAGAACCAGAAGGAACACCAAACACTCAAGTCAAGTGTCCAAAACTGTATTTTATGAATCTGTAAATGTCTATGGATGAATGAAATACAGTTTTGGACTCTTGACATGTGTGTTGGTGCTCCTTCTGGTTGAAATTATTGTCGTCCAGTGAGCAAGACAGGTGGGCGTGCATTTTCGGGGTAGGTCTTATATTACAGAAATCCCTGAAGATAGTGCTAGGTCTTACTTTCGGGGTAGGTCTTACTTTCGGGGAAACACGGTAGGAGGACCTCTGCTCTTTGGAAAGCTGTTGAACTTGGGTTATTTGAAGTTAACTAACGAGAGACTTTTCTCCTATGAACCAAATAATTGGGTTCTGCACCTTGCCTCTACTTCAACTTGGATTAATGGAAAGGTCACCTAAGCCTGGACATATGGTAGTAATATTTCAGGGATGAAGTAGGCTGAGTCGGTCTCAGGGCCTCTTCCCAGATAGACATGCCTGCTACATTTCCTCCACAAGGGTAGGATACCAAAACCATCTAAACTAGAACCTCTGAAGGAGGCCTCATTCCTTACCCCAGTGCAGGGAGTAAGCTCAGCAACAATCATATTACCAAAATAACAAATAATTAACACTGATTTGTAGAAATATACCTGTGCCTGAGGACATCTCCTGCTAACTCTTCTCCATCATTCCATGAATGGATGGGGCACAGAATCTTTGTACCTAGACAGAACAGAGACCAAGAATTGTCTACAGTAAAGATCAATGGATGAACAAGTGACCTGAATTAGACTTGATTCTTCCATCATGTGTGTCTGTTCCTTGCAGTGTAAAATATGAAAAGGTTCTTTATGATGGACCCAGCTACAAAAGAAAAATGAACACTGAAACACATACAAATGTATGGCCAGTTCTGATGAAATCTGTCTGAAAGGTTAATTAACCTTTTAACCTCAATGACATAACTGCTACACCAGTGGCAGTACCTGCATGTGATTATACTTAGACCCGTAGTAGCAGCCAAAATGTTGCTTACTTATTTAAAGCAGCCTGATGGCTATATTGTAGAAGCAATCTGGTGACTATACTGGCGGTTTTACTATGATGTTGCGTGTTCTTGCTAAAACATTTTATGTATCTAAAATAGGTCCCTTTGTTTGCAATACTAACAACACTTGTGCCGTCACAGACAATGTGATTTTCTGCGAATGCTATTACGTTACTATGTATTACATATTATTATGCTGTGGTATATGCCTGACATCTAATGGTAGATTCACTCTACTACTTGTCTTCTGTATACATTCGGCATTTCCCTCTGTTTTCCCCTCCTTTTTTGAAGTCAGTTGGTATAGTCTTAAATAGACCATCCCTTCTTCCATGTTCCCTCATTGTATGTCTAGCCCTCATTGCAGACACTAGGCTGGGAAGATCATTGTCTTTTCACACTTCAAATGACCAGAAAACATCACTCTGTAAAGTGCGTTGCAAAGTAAAACTGCGTTAGATTAAGCTTATGTGTCTTAATGGAGAGTTAGGCTGATTGTGGATTGCGCTGATTCAGCTGGTGACCATACTGCCCGAAGAATTGCGGTCCAAAGGAGGTATGTCAAAGCAAAAAGCGGCTCTTGAAACAGAACAACACCTACAATGCCTCAGGAGATGATGACTATCTACAGATCGTTAATATTCCGAAAAACATGCTACTTGACAGGGCGGTATTTACCATCAAACGCTCATTGGCCTATAAAGCAAGAAAGGCAAGAAAGGCAGTACCAAAACTGCATGGGACAATCTGATGTAGAATTTTTTGTGTGATTGGCTAACTATGGTCCAGGTGTGTAGATTAAACCATAAACCACTTGGTAAAGGGGTTGCTGAGAGCAATCACAAGACTTTCTACAGTGCTTGTTATCGTCACTTTGTTTTCAGCCAGGTTTTGATTGGTGGTTTGCAAACTCATATGTAGGGTTGCCACCTGTCCAGGATTCACCCGGACAGTTCGGGTTTTGAATGTTGTGTTCGGGTTTCATGGCATCAGAAACCCGGACACAAGATGTCAAGCAGACAGGGACAACCAAAATTAAGATAAGGGCTACTGCCCCCCACTGAAAACAGTCTCAACTGTGATATTTACGTATGAATGGGCGGCGCTATGTACATATGAATAAGCCACAACTCATTCTCCCCAAAAAATGTCTGCGCGTCGCTAGAGTGTTCAGGTTTGGCTTGAAGAAAAAGTGGCAACCCTACTCATATGGGAACTCTATGTGTAAAGAAGACAGTATGTGGTCTCCAAAAAAACAATATTCATAAATCACACAGTTGGATCATGTAATCTTGTATTAAAAAAAAGCTTTATCATGCAAACGTCCATACAGCAGCACAACCTCTATGAATGGTGCTGCTACATGAGGGCTAGATGTTTTTTTGCCTCTTTGCAAATGAGACCTTTGGTATAAGAAGGAATATGCATTAATACTTATAACAGATACAGGGTTATTCACAAGAGGTTGAAGAGTTTGGAGAAGGCAGGAAAAGTGAACAATCTAGGACAACAAAGCTGATTTGTAGGGCTGCAGCTAACGATTATTTTCATAATCGATTAGTTGGCCGATTATTAAGTTCGATTAATCGGTTAATCGGATTTAAAAAAAAAAGGCTCCAGTGATTGACGACTAGTTTGTGTTAAGATTGTAGTCCATCACGGGAGCAAGCTTGGCGCGGTGGAAGTAAAAAAACGTGTGGTGTGCAATATAGTACATTATACAGCGGCGATTCAGCGTCCTGTGCGGTGGGCGTGGCTTACGCGGCCTGTGCCGTGGGCACGGTGGCCGCAGCGTGTGACGTGTGGCTCAGGCCGCATGTTGAGCCCGGAACAGCCCCGAACAGGCAAATCAATCGATAGCCGACGAATCGACGATCGAAAACGTTGCCAACGTTTTCAATCGTCGATTTTAATCGACTAAATCGATTAACTGTTGCAGCTCTACTGATTTGCAAAAATTCTTCAATTCAACTCACTTTTCAGTTCAGCTATGTTGTCCTAGAATGTTCACTTCTCCTGCCTTCTCCAAACTCTTCTCCGTTTAGTGAATATCCCTGATAGTTCTAGTATTTCTCTGTATTACATTTCTACAGTTATTATTAGAGTGCATTATAATACTATATAGTCCCTCCCTCCTCATACCGTCAAAGCAGGAGATCTCCAGAGCCATGTTGGCCCTCTCCCGGCTCGCGGTCCATTCTAATAAGCATGGAGGAAAGGTCCTTGCTGTCTCCGAGCCCTGCTGGGATTTTTGGATCGCGAGGATGAGCTTATGCTGACATACAGGCTTATATCCATTGTAAGCAAAGTCTGATACATACCTGCAAAACAATTAACAAATAGAGAACTTTTTCTATAATAAAACTATGCAAAGAACATCAGCCATGAGCAGGCTCTTTTTTTTTTTTACCAATTAGATTTTACCTTTAGTTCAACTGTAACTACACTTGACAAGAAGCAATACCTTTAGTTCAACCAGCTGGAACAATGAACAGTAAGGATAAGCAAAATTGAGAGCTTCAATTTCCCCCGAAAGTTCAGTGAAAATAAGAAGACCTCGGTGAACTTTTTGTTCATTTTGGCAAATTGCATTGGAGTCAATGGGAAAGGTGAAATTGAGATTTTTCTATTGGATTTTGAGAAGTGCAATGGGCTTTAAAAGGCTTCTGAGGGTTACCAGGAGCTCCTTTTAACTATCATGGACCCGTTCTTGTTACAAAAAAGACCCCCATTAGCCTTAGAAAGAAAACTTCAGACAGTAAAAAAAGTAAAATAAAACATTTATAGCGACAGTCAATGGCATGCCAATAATGTGTGTAATATGTGATGATGGGTGATGAGGCCCACTGTACCCCAACTACACACATTGGCAGTGGTGCCCCGCACGCAGCCCTCCGACTGAATGGTGGGCTGGGTCTGCCACGTGTCAGAGGCTGAAGCACAAGCAGTGGCAGCTTCGCTGCCTCCTGTCCGCCCACAACCCCAGGGGCAGCCTGGGTGAAATAGAATAAAGTGAGTAAGGGTGGGTTCTCAGCAGATGAATTTGGGCTGTGTTGGCCCTTTTTTTCTGTGCAGTCCCAATGCAAGACAAGGCAATTTACCTTGTCATGGATGGGCTTGGTTCACACCACCACAACGCACGGGCGTTCTGATGGTGTGCTCTGAAAGAAAGTGCTGCATGCCAGGATCGGCGCATCAACACTGTATTTAACACGCTGTATTAACATGCGATTTAACACAGCGGCTTGTGTGAATGGGCCCTTAAAGGTAAAGAATGAAATTATACTAAGTTGTATTAAAATTAGAAATGGGTAAAAATATTAAATCAATATTAAAAATGACTTTTGGGTAAATGTTACAACAAGGGATCAAAATATGGATTTAGTAAAAATACTAAAAATACATGAAAATGAAACAAAGGGCATTCAATATATGACCAATATGTTATTCAACCCTAAATAGAAATTACAAGATAAATAAATAAGATGGATCAAATGTGGCCTTCTGAAATGTACATTGTTTTCTTTAAACAATTTATGTTCTTGACCTTACTTGAGGAGATATTTGTCCAGGTTTGGAGATGGTGCAAAGCTGCTGAGACAACAAGCCAGTAGGTACCAGCCACGCTCTTCATTGTTGGGGTTGGTGTTCCGCCACACCTGATTGGCTATTTGGGCCAATATCTCATCTCTCAGCCCCACATTAGACAAGCACTTCTGGATGACATAATTTCCAAACACAATTTCCTGGACCTCATTGAGGAACGGGTCCCCCATGAACTTCAATACCTGTATGTGGGGAAAAACAATATAATAGTTTTTTTTTATGTAAACCTTAATCTTAGAGTGGGTGCAGAAGGAAGTATGATCCTGGAGACCCCCCTAGTTAGGAAAGCAATCCACAGTAGAAAGTATAGTTCTGGCGAGTGATCCCTCTAGTTGTAGTAGTGGGCCATAGAAGGAAGTAGCGTTCTGGAGATGCCTCTAGTTAGAGCAGCAGCCCACGGAAGGATGTACAATTCTGGAGGCCCCTCTTGTTAGGATAGCAGCCCACAGATGGAACTACAGGTTGGGAGACCGCTCTAGTTAGGATAGGAGCCCACAGAAGTAAGTACAGGTCTGGAGACCCCTCTAGTTAATATAGCAGCTCAAGGAAGGAAATATAGGTCTTTAGAACCCACTAGTTAAGATAGCAGCCCACAGAAGGAAGTACAATTCTGGAGGCCCCTCTAGTTAGAATAGCAGCTCACGGAAGGAAGTACAGTTCCATGGACTCCTCTAGATAGGACAGCAGCCTACAGAAGGAAGTACAGGTTTGGAGAACCCTCTAGTTAGGATTGCAGCCCACAGAAGAAGAACAAATTCTGGAGACCCCTCTAGTTAGGACAGCAGCTTACATAAGGAAGTGCAGTTCCAGGGACCCCTCTAGTTAGGATATTATCACACAGAAGGAAGTGCAGATCTGGGGACCCCTTTAGTTAAGTTAGCAGCCCACAGAAAGAAGTACCAGTCTGGAGACCCCTATAGTTAAGATAGCAACTCACATAAGGAAGTGCAGTTCTAGAGATCCATGGAAAATACTTCTCTGGCTGTTGGTAGATATGCAACTAGCTGAATATAGTGTCTTTTATATTATTTATTGGTAGTTAAAAGAGTGAAGTTACCAGTTTGAAGGCAGTAATAGCCTGTGGTTTTAAATCATCCTCCACTGGAAGCAGAGAAGATCCAAGGATCATTGTCAACATGCCAAACAGAGGCTCCTGCAGACAGATGGGAGGTCACAGCAAACATTACAACATACAGAATTTCACATCAAACATCTGATGGTTCAATGATATCCCACAAAAAACTCTGGTTAACAAAATGCACCAGAACCCAACAGAACTTTAATTCAAAAACAAAGTGTAAATTAAATGGCTGATTTCTTTGAGTCATACAGATTATATTCACTATAGACCCCTTAATGTCTCATATATTAAGAATGCCAGCTGCAGAGCAATACAAGAACATATATTATTTATGTGTAAGGAAAACTACAGATGAAACCAAAAAATTCCATTGACTCCCACTTTAATACACACTCTATGCTAGTGGTACCTAGCACCAATGATGGGGCAGTATTCCTCCCCTGACACCAATGATGTGGCACTATTCCCCCCACTGACACCAACCATGGGGCACTATTTCGCCAACTGACAACAATGTTGTGGCATTATTTCTCCCACCACTGACTAGGTAGATTTTTACTCATACTAATTATCAAGCCTGTGGCATTGTTAACTACCACCAACACTGATTCTGGAACATTTTCCACTCCTACTGGCCACAGTCTGGTCCACATAAATTCTAAAGGACATTGAACTGGGCCTTTGTTAATGCAGTTTGAGGACCCCTGGTCTATGCAGTCATTAAAAAACCCCAACAATACCTTTGAAAGTGTTTCCTGCACCCAAGCCAAGGGCTTGTAAGTTCTGGATACTTACCCTGAAGAAAACCCGCACATATTTGAACATGGGGTAATTGTTGATGTCGAGTGGCAGATTGAGTTGAGTGCCCACCTGGACCCTGGGCGAGTAAGCGGGTACAACACATTGCACCAAGAGGTTTATCTGGGCTGAGAAAAGAAAAGAATGAAGCCACAATACCATATGCAATGACAGTATTTGACTCGATGCATTGCTATATGTGCATCCTTACATCAGGACCTCTTTAACTCATTAATCATGGCCTAGACAACCTTTCTACAGGCCCGCATGTTCAGATGCTGATCACTGCACAATGGTTTTTCTTTTCCAATAACAATAAATGCTATAAGAGCTATTTCAGCAGAAAACTTCAGAAAAAGAGGCATAACATAAAAGCAGACATTTGTATGTACGCTGTAAATGCCACAAAGGGTAATCAACACCATTTAGAGGAGTTACAAAAAAACAATTGGCCTTTCTGAAGGTGCAGCATTGTCACCATTGTAACAATACATATATGTGACCTTTTTCAGCTGCCGAAGGATTAGTAATTCTCCACAGCCAGCCTTGTGATCCAGGCACTCCTGCCAGGCAGACCTCAAGCTTCACTGATACAACAGCTCAGCTTGCCTAAGAACACCTTCCCACCGGATTGGACAGCATGCATGATGCTTAATTGGCTCAGTGTGCTGCCCCTCCATCCATCTGTGTATTGCCATGGTCACTTGTAGTCTTCACCAGGGGTGCATATAATGGAGTAACAAGACAGAAGAACGACTGGGAGACAGTTGTCACCCCAAAACAGGAAGTGCCCCAACAAGGACACTAATGGCAGGATCGCCAGGGAATATTTTAATGAATGCTGTTGATTTAAAAAGATTGAAAACCTTATATGAGATTTCAGTGATTGAGTTTAGATCTACTTTAATCCGACCTACCTGGTGCTGTGCGGAGGAGTCCGGCCAGTTCGGCTGGGATCTCCAGATGAGTCACATTGAACACTTCTCTTTTAGTCAGTTCCTGGAATTAACAGACAATGAGAAGAAAGATACAAGCAGCAAAAAGAGCAACAGATAGAATATGACTGATCACTACGGTTGGTGTAGACATTTGTTAACACTGTATAATATAAGGAAGATTTTGATGCGTAGATTTATATTAGCGGCACCTACCTGCTCTGCCTTCCTGCGTTCCTCTTCAGCCAGCCTGCGGGCCTCAGCCTTTATCTATGAGGACAGGATACAGCAATGTTAGATATAGACACACATAACAAACATACTGATATGATGGTCACATGACTTAAAATACCATCATTCTAGTTTCCTCTACATTGGCATTGACGGTACCTTATGTTTAGGGGTCAGGGACAGGCTAAGGGCTTCATTTGAGGTTAGGATTACAGGTTGGTAATTCAGGAAAGAAGACTTTTGAGTTTACATTGAGGGGTTCATTTGTCTTGCTGGAACCCCAAGGCGATCAGATGTAGGTATATTGAAGGTTCTGCTTTCTAGGATCTATTACTGTGGTCTGATGATGGGAACCTTATCTTGGCGAACATTGGGCAAGCACAGGATTTGTCCTTCCCCTTTCACTACTACCAAGACTGGGTTGCGATCTTTGGTGAACCTCAAACCTTGGAACCCTCCTTTTATCCTGTGGCTCCATGCCTGAAATGCATGGAGGGTACAAGATTTGTCCCCGTTATGATGACCCTATTGTCACAGCTGCTGGATTATCATGGCTGGAGCCTCTGGTGCCTCTCAGCCCTCTATGTGGAAGCTCTCTGCTGACAAGCTCCCTAAAACATCCCAAGAAAGAAGCAGAATGGCTCACATGGTGCGCCACTTCTGGAGCAAAGCATACTTGCTTCTATTTTGGTGACCATTGAGCAGGCACAGAATTTGTCCTTCCACCTCCCCTACTACCATGAACGTGTTGTCATCTTTGGCGCACCTCAAACCTTGAAAACATACTTTTTTTTCTGTGGCTTCATGGCTGAAATACTTTGAGGATACAAGATTTGTTCCTTCATTATGATGACCATATTGATACTGTTGCCGAACTATCATGGCTGGAGTCTCTAGTGCATGCGTAGGCAACCTTGGCACTCCAGCTATGATGAAACTGCAAATCCCATCATGTCTTTGTATCTGGAAGTCATGCCTGTGGCGGTCATAGTCTTGGAATGCCTCATGGAACTTGTAGTTCCAAAACAGCTGGAGTGCCTAGCTTGCCTACCCCTGCTCTAGTGCCTCCTAGCCCTTTGGTTCTATGCCTGAAATACATGGACAGTACAGGATTTGCAACTTCATTATGATGGCCCTGTTGACTCAGCTGCTGGATTATCATAGCTGGAGCCTCTGGTGCCTCTCAGCCCTCTATGTGGAAGCCCTCCACTGATCAGCCCCCTAATGCACCCCATGGAAGAAGCAGAATGACTCACACTGGGCCCCACTTCTGGACCAAAGCGTACTTGCTTCATGCTGTTCTGCTGTATGTGATCACAGGTTGCTTGTCTCCTCACAGCTGGGTAGGGTGCGGCCTGGTCCAGCCCAGATCAAATCATACTTATTTATAGGTCTGGGATAAAAAAGGTCCTGGAGCAATGATATCACCTATACTAACAACAGTCAGAACACACTGCATCGTACTGTACTGCCCTGTTATAAAATCTCTGCAGAGCAGAACATGGAGAGTCACTCAACTTTGAAATCCATTATTGGGTACATGCTAGACATGTATGTTTACTTTTGTTCCGAATTGAAATTCAGGTGAATTCCATTAAATTTAGACATTCAGATGCATCCAAATGTTGAAATTAAAATTATCTGAATTTCGTATGCATTTGAATTTCCGAATTCAAATGCACCCAAATTCAAATGAATACATTCCCCCCCCCCCAGATTTGGGCCAAATTTACAATTCTAATGACCAGTATGGACTAAGATGACCAGTACAGACTAAGAGGACCAGTATGGACTAAGATGACCATTATGGGATCCAGTACGGACTAGGATGACCAATATGGACTAAAATGACCAGTATGGACTAAGATAACCAGTATGGGCTAAAATAACCACTACCGACTAAAATGAGCAGTACGGACTAAGAGGACTAGTATGGAATAAGATGACCAGTATGGACTAAAATGACCAGCACGGACTAAGATCACCAGTACAGACTAAGATGACCAGTTCAGACTAAGATGACCAATTTCGGACTAAGATGACCAGTACAGAATTAGATGACCAGTACGGACTAAGAGGTCTAGTATGGACTAAGATGACGAGTAAGAACTAAAATGACCAGCATGGACTAAGATGACCAGTATGGACTAAGATGACCAGTACGGACTAAGATGACCAGTATAGACTAAGATGACCAGTATGGACTAAGAGGACTAGCATGGAATAAGATAACCAGTATGGACAAAGAGGACCAGCACAGACTAAGACGACCAGTATGGACTAAGAGGACCAGTACGGAATAACATGATCAGTACAGACTAAAATGACCAGCACGGACTAAGATGACCAGTACGGACTAAGATGACCAGTACGGACTAAGATGACCAGTACGGACTAAGGTGACCAGTAAAGACTATGTTGACCTGTACAGACTAGCACAGACTAAGTTCACCAGTATGGACTAAGAGGACCAGTATGGAGTAAAATGACCAATACGGACTAAGATCACCAGTACAGACTAAGATGACCAGTACAGAACTAAAATGACCAAAATAAAAAAATTAATTAAATACATTTTTAATTGAAGAACACCATCCGAATTGATCCAAACTGAAAACGAACAATTCGGATCAATCTGAACAGAAAAAAACCAAACAAACAATCGATCCGAATCGAAAACCAAACAATTCTTATTGATCCAAATTCTGAATAATGAACCGAATCGAATTTCGGATCCAAATCCCCCCAAAAAACTTAAATCGTTCCGAAACAAAACACATTTTTGGAGCCTTTACATGTCTTTTAAAAATCCTGCCAGAAAGATCAGGAAATCCTATAGATTATTTCTGAAGTGCGCGGGAATGGTAAAATACGGATTTTGTGCTATTTAATTATTTCCTGAAAACAGTAAAATAATACACAGGGATGTGTCCCGAAGTATACAGGTCAGAGAAAATACCAAACACTTTATAAATTGCATACAAAGAATTCTATTTTTGGTGAGAATGAATCAGAAATCTTCCGCAGCATTTTTTAGATTTATTTGCTTTTGGCTCAGCTTGTCAGAACTCAAAGTCCAGCAGTCAGCGTGCGCCTGTCTGTACAAAATACAAAGGTGCAGCCTGTTTACACATCACCGAGGTAGCCCAAGACCAGCGCTGCTTCCATTCCCAGTAAGAAAATTATTCTTTATATCCCAGCTGTACTTCCTGTCTGGATCATCAAAACAAAAGCTGCTCAATGTCTTCTTCTTTTCTTCAATGTCAATGTGTTTGTTTTCTTTAGAAAGCAGCCACAGCCTGAGTAGAACAGCCTGTCCCCTGCCAGCATGGTTGCTCTGTATGTGGAAACAGTGGTCTTCCTGCAGAGGTCCGAGACTCCTAATGCTGAGTCAGAGCTCCTCAATTTCATGCTCACTTTCCAGCATGTACTAGACATGTAAAGGTTCCAAAAAAATTTGTTTAGTTTTAGATCGATTCAGATTTTTTTTTTTTCAGATTTCGGATTTCATATTCAGAATTCGGATCGATTCAAATTTTTCATTTTTTCAGTTCAGGTCGATCGATCCAAATTTTTTGGTTTTGGTTTGGATCAATTTTCTTGTTGTTGTCAATGGAACTGTCTCCTTAACAAAATCCTGACTCCTGGATTGGACAGACTGGCTCCTGGGTTCTAGGCCAAGGAAGGCAGTGGTCACAGGGGCAGCTGAATGGAGTGACATATATTTTGGGACACTCATCTTTCCAAAAAGTTTTTATTTGTTTTGTTTTAAATGCTTATAACAGTGATCACACTTTCACATTCAGTGTGTATTAAAACGCAGTATCAAATAAGGTTACAAACTCAGGTTTCCATGATATAATGATACAGTCAAACAGTGCAGTCCTCAAGGACTACATACCATTGCTATAAGTACTACGAACATTGTTACGAAAACTTCGGGACCAAGGTTCAGAGGCTAAGTATGAAGTGGTTGGTTCCAACTAGGTAAAATGAATGGAAGAGGAAGGGGATATATGGGGAGAGGTCAGGATAGGAGGCAGGATCTACAATTTGTGAAAGCTTCCGTTATTGAGATGTCAAAGGATCAAGGATTCCATATCAAGGGACACTCATCTTTCCAGTGAACCAGTGTTGTGCCCTTGCAGTGCAAGGCAATAGGTTTATTTTAAATCAAATGTTTTTATTGTTTTACAGTATAAAAGCAATAGGTTGATTTTAATGCTGGCCCGGGATATACTGTATGTGTAAGCTCTAGTTTTATACTCACAATACCCATATGTGCTGGGTTTTATATTTGCTAATGGCAGCTGAATGAAGGAAAGGTGAGCATGTCCTGCTGGGGAAGCATCATTTACCTTGCATGGCCAAAGCCCACGATTGCTTTAATGGCGAGCCTATCAAAAAATGACAGTTACCCAGAAGCCCTTTCTGCATCATGACACCGGTGATGCATCATCTTACCCTCAGGAATCTCCTCCGGTTCACGTACATACGGACCACTGCTCTGAACTTCTGTAGACTCTTCCGATAGTTCTGAAACTTACGTCTGGTGATGGAAAAAAAATAATTGTTTTAGTTTAGTGAAAGTGGTGAAATGATACTTCGCAAAGATTATTCAATCACATGCAAGGAAAATATTTAAAAAACAGTATATTTGATTGCACATGATGGAAAAAGTGGAAATCCCTATGCAAAGTGAACGGCCCACTTGGTCATACCTAGCCAGGAAGCCACGTGCCAGCGCCTGCAGGTTAATGATCCGGTATCTCAGGGTGGTATAACGTTTCCGGGTGAGGTACCCGCGGCTGTAGCGCTGTAGAGTCACTGCTGCCTTGTTCATCAGTTGGTCCCGTTTACTTTCCAGCTGCTGGTAGAGATTCTCCTTCATGAAAAGCTGAAGAGAAAAAGAGAAGAGAGGAGATCTGAGTATCGGAGAGAGAGACTCATCCAGAACATGGAAATACCAAATATTCTGGATAATAGAAGGGAACACATTCTGCAGAATAATAATTATATGTGAATTCATCCTCCTCCATCCAGAATCTATATGAAGTACAATGGAAGTACAAAGCTGACTGTTGGATCATTATCTAGTATTACTGCTGGGGCTAGTTTAACAGTATAGGAGGGAGAGAGAGAGAGAGAGAGAGAGAGAGAGAGAGATAATTGATAGAGATGGATCATTAGATAGATAGATTAGAAAAGAAAGAAAGAAAAAGTAAATATTAGATAATTGACAGAGATACACTGATAGATCAGATTATACAATTGTAGATAGATAGACAGACAGACAGACAGACAGACAGACAGACAGACAGACAGACAGACAGACAGACAGACAGACAGATAGATAGATAGATAGATAGATAGATAGATAGATAGATAGATAGATAGATAGATACTTGAATAATCAGCACAGAGTCAGGCCTTCTCCATGTGGAAATAGTTACCTTGCTGACCCCAATGCAGAACAAACTGGGAGTTACAGAAGGACACAATTTCCTCAGCAAGGTCACACATATCTGTCCATCCGCATGGATATTACGTCCCAGGTCCATAACACAGCGATACCTGGAGATAGGAGATCACACACAATGCTTTAAATAAGTCTATCTATAGAGCAGTCACACTCACCCAATGACATTATTATCAAGGGGTGACCTGCTATCCAATATTAACCTTTACTGGGCAGAAGCTGGTCAGACACAAACTCAGAAAGACACTTTATTTTTTTCTCATCAGTGCATCATATATATGAACATTCACTCAAGCTAACCCAATGCACTGTACAATGATAACTTTGTAACGTGCGCTATCTAGAGACTAATATTGGTATTACAGCATGCTGTAAAACGCTAGTAAACCTACAACATAAATACAATGGGGGGAATTTATCAAAACTGGAGCAGACAGAATCTTGAGCAGATGCCCATGGCAACCAATCAGCAATTCTCTTCAGTTTGCTCAGGTAAGATTTGAAAATGAGACAGAGCAGTTGATTGGTTGCAGTGCAAATCGGCTCCAGATTTTGTTTGCTTCAGTTTTTATAAATTCCCCCCAGTATATATACAGCAATGCTAACATCTACTGCTAGTGCTAGCTTTAAATGCATAACAAAAAACAGTATCATTAGTGCCGAAAACATGATGTTACCTGCTTATGAAGATGTGGAATGGGATACGAACAGGGAACCCCTCCTTCCGAATGCGAATGGTCTCTAAGATCCCGGCGTATTTCAGCTGACTGACCACAATATCAGCCTCGAACATCCCAGGCTCCTGCAAACAACACAGACAAGCCTCAGACATCCCATACATCTGTACTGTGGAGGGGACAATGAAATTCACAGGGCCGTCCGGGCATAGGAGCATAGGAAAGTGTTGTGCTCCTCAGCTCCATGTAGTGGCCATAAAGCTCTGCGAATCGTGTTCGCAGAGAGGTTTGCTCTGCAAACATTTTATAAATGGACCCCTTAACGAATGATTGTCCGTTCAAAAAATATATTGCTACTACTAGCCATCATGTGGCTGGTTTTGAGCACCATGCTACTGTCTGCAATCACTTGTATTATGGCACAAATAAAATTAAAAGTAATCTTCACCAAATAACATTAAAATAAACCTTACTTAGGTAGCGCTAGGATTATAAAGTATGAACATATTTAGTTATTCAGCAGCGTGGACTGAACACTTTGCTGTCCTCTGTACATGCTTCAGTGTATATTTCCCATTTTTTACCTTTTTGCTGTTGGGTTTGATGCAGCGAACAAAGAAAGGGTTGCACCTGCAATAAAAACACAAACATTGGAAATAAGCACAAGGAGGAATTATTGCACAAATTAAAGGAAACCTGTCATGGGAAAAGTTTGTGATCTGCCATTGCTGACTTGTCTCTGACATTCTGCTGCATGCTTGCTCTTGGTCCACAACTCAGAACTACTGTACCCCAGGAATGGATTACCAGCAGTACAATCTGTAGGCGCTGATGCAGCACCTAAAGCTGAACTCCAGGCACAAAAACCGTCATTCAAAAATCCCCACCCCCGAGGATATAAATCCAATTTGTGTGCCAAATGCCTTTGTAGACCCAGATATTACCTCGTAACAGTGGCAGTGACATCATCACTGGGCTGTACAAAGCCTGTAAAGAGATAAGAGATGCGGGAGGAATCCAGCCGGGCCCACCCACTACAGGCTGCCTGTAGAAAACTACACAAGGGCGGCAGAGACAAGACCAGTCACCCTGCACAAGAAAAGAGGGTAGTAGTGACTGGTCTTTGTTACAGGAGGGGGTGGAGACAAGACCAGTCACCCTGCACAAGGAGAGAGAGAGCAGCAGTGAGCGGTCTTTATTACAGGAGGGGGCGGAGACAAGACCATGCACAAGGAGAGGGAGCAGCAATGACCAGTCTTCATTACAGGAGGGGGCAGAGACCAGACCAGTCACCCTGCACAAGGAGAGAGAGCAGCAGTGAGCAGTCTTTATTACAGGAGGGGGCGGGGACAAGACCAGTCACCCTGCACAAGGAGAGAGAGCAGCAGTGAGCAGTCTTTATTACAGGAGGGGGCGGGGACAAGACCAGTCACCCTGCACAAGGAGAGAGAGCAGCAGTGACTGGTCTTTATTACAGGAAGCTCCAAGTCTCACACGGGATTACTGCACAGATCTGGAAGAAATACACAAAGCTCACCAAGATTCAAGAAGAATGCACATGACTCTAATATCAGGACAATATGTGCTGATCCCGGAGTTCAGCTTTAAGATACGCTAAAATTGATTTTTAACTAATGCTATCCCTGTAGCATACTATACTGCGTCAGAGGCCACTTTAGCATGCCTTAGCACCATTGCTTCTTGATGTAAATAAACCTAAATGACTGATATTTCACTAATGATAGGGAAAATATATGTAACTGATAATTGTAGAGGGAACAGCTAACTCTTTTCCTCAACCACCTATAGACAGCTCAAGGCAGACACAGCCAGGCAGCTGGCATTTTCAAAATAAGTCCATTAGTAGCAGCCCCTATAGTTCTCTCTTGGCAAGTGTACATTAATTAAAATCCAACCAATCACAATGCTACCTTTTATATCATCCCATTAAGAATATACAGGGTAGGTCTTGGTATGTAATAAGGGTAATGATGGAAATATTTTGAACAGCCCCCATTACCACTCCCCCCACCAACTCCCCACAAGCCGCATAATCCTTCACCTCTCCATTTTTTCCACCAGTTCCAGGAGGGATTGCTGAAACTTGGCTGCCACTGTCTGCGCCTTAAACTTTCTGGTGACAGTGCTGCTTTTTCCCATCATGGTTTTTTGCTGCGATAGCACCTGTGCATGGGTGAAGAACAGGTTGGCCACTACCTGAGGAAACAGAAGACAGGATATTAAGACCATGTATTACCCAAATGTAACCATCATATACCAGCCATCAAGGTTCTCTACACCACATGCCATAATTCCACCATGTCTCACCCATGTGCAACCATCATATACCAGCCATCAAGGTTGTCTACACCGCATGCCATAATCCAACCATCTCTTACCCATGTGCAACCATCATATACCAGCCATCAAGGTTCTCTACACCGCATGCCGTAATTCAACCATGTATCACCCATGTGCAACCATCATATACCAACCATCAAGGTTCTCTACACTGCATGCCATAATCCAACCATCTATCACCCATGTGCAACTATCATATACCAGCCATCAAGGTTCTCTACACTGCATGCCATAATCCAACCATCTATCACCCATGTGCAACCATCATATACCAACCATCAAGGTTCTCTACACCACATGCCATGATTTAACCATCTCTCACCCATGTGCATCCACTATATACCAGCCATCAAGGTTCTCTACACCGCATGCCATAATCAAACCATCTATCACCCATGTGCAACCATCATATACCAACCATCAAGGTTCTCTACACCGCATGCCATAATCAAACCATCTATCACCCATGTGCAACCATCATATACCAACCATCAAGGTTCTCTACACCACATGCCATGATTTAACCATCTCTCACCCATGTGCATCCACTATATACCAGCCATCAAGGGTCTCTACACTGCATGCCATAATCAAACCATCTATCACCCATGTGCCACCACCATATATTAGCCATCAAATTTTACTATACAACATGCCATAAACAATCATGAATATGGCGCGTCCTGGAAACTCCCACCATTCTAAGTCCTGTTTATATCTCACCATACACTAGGAAAACTCATAAGCAATTTTTTTTTCAGTAGCAGAAAATTCATAATTTTAGGCATATTTTCAAAGAAGCAAACAATCACTGATCATTCATTGTTCATTCACTAGAGAATTGTTTCTAAAGCACATTGGCCAATCAGTATTGTCCGCATATTAGCCTAGACAACAGTTGGATTTTCCACTTGAAAAACTCACCATCCCACCAGTTGAATACAACTCTGACAGCCGCTCAGCAATCATCTGCCTCTATATACCATCAATGTATTATTAAATGTATTACTGTTTTTACTGTGCAGAGTCTTGGCTCCTTACCTTGATTTTACTAGTCACAAAAAGATCCAGGACGTCTTGCTTGACTTGATCATAGTTTTTATCCAAAAATTTGTGCACCTGAAGGTAAAAATGTAAGGTCACACATGTGAAATGTGTTTTATTAATGTAGAGCTCAAACTGACAAACTGACACCCATGCCCAAATTGTATTGCTGTCTGCCTCATCCTTTTGAGACTTCTTCTCACTTTTTGGTGTGTCACAAGGACAGGAAGAGATGAAAGTCTCTCCATTGGGAAAAAAAGACAGTAATAGTAACGGGGGAAGTTCTATTGCTGTATGTGCTCCCACTGGAGAACTTTCCCTTCACTTTCTGTCCCAGTAACACCAGGGAGAGAAATGACAAAAATGACAATGAAACCAAACAGAGATTCCACCCTTTCCCATTCTGTTAAATTGAAGTGTTTCTCAGGTGGCTAGGATCTCAGCAGACCTCAGGAACTCACGTCAAGAAAACAACATTAATGTCTGATAAACCAGGGCCTTGGAGATGGGTTTTCCATAGAACAGGATGTAATTTACCTGATAAGTGACTTTCCCGGCAAAGTGTTTGAGCCCAAACTCAGGTAGCGGCATCTTTGGTTTGCAGTACAATTCGTTGGTTCCATGGTGATAGTGACACTTCTGGAGAAACGTGTGGTCTGTGGCCTACAAGAAAAAGGGACCAGAGCACCATTTAAATTTGCATTTGAAAAAACATGTCTAAAAGGTGTGGGCTTTCAGATGTATTTATGTGAACAGGCACTGCATGATTTATTAATCAGCGAATGATTGGATAAGTTGGTGCTTCTTTTATATTTCTCCCTGACGTTCAACTTCATGGGGACCCCGAGCTGGCCTTCATATTTGGCCTTTCTGGTGAGTGGTGGTCACCCGACAAATCTGGGTGTATTGGATAGAGTGTCCCCCCGCTGGACGATGTGGTTCCACCCACTAGCCTCTATGCCACTGCTGTGTCCGGTAGTGCTATAGGAGGCGACGGGATGAACCACTCACCCACCAGTGGGACATGCTATCCAAAACACCCGGAAGTGTCTGATATCTGCAGCACCTGGAGCTCTTCATAACCACAGTCAGAGCCCTAAAGGCCAAATATCAAACTTCTTCTTTTACAGGCTGGCTCACTTTGAAGTTTTTCTTATCATACCCACAGGGATGCTTTAAAGTTTCACAAGATGAGGGGTTCTGATTGCTCTAGCAGGTATATCGAGTCACATTATTTATGAACCTAGTAGGCACATCCATTAGAGCAGTTTATAGATCCGCCTGACCAGCTGGCAGGGTTTAAAGTTACCTGTGGGAAGCAGCTTTGGTCATCCAGTATTCTCAGGATTCCATAGGGCTTCTGTGAAATAAGATCTATGCATACTTGGTTATCGTTGAAGGAGATCTCTCTCCAATCAATCTGCTCTCGGATGTATTCCTCCTATGAGAGAAAACAAATATGATGTCAGTCTTAAAAAAAGGAGGTCCATTCTTTATTGCATTGTTGAAGAGCTGGAACCTGCCATAGCACTTGACAAAACACGTGACAAGTCATATGCCCAGTAGTACTCTACTTCACTATTGTAGTGGGAGGGATCCGTTCCTGACCACATGGGAGTTTTCCAACAAAAATTTGAGGTGGCTCAATGTTCCAAGAACCTACCTGCTCCTCTCTGAACACGATCTTGTTGAAGAAGAATTGCAGGTATTCATTAGCATAGTTAATGCAAAGCTGCTCAAAGCTGTTAAAATTGAGGTCCTGTGATTGAAAAGAAAAGTTAGTGGCATCAAATATTCCAACATATTCCAAGCTCCATCACTTGCAAGCCTATCGGGGAAGCTGATGGGCTAGCACTGGTTCAGCCGAGGGTAGAATTCCGAGGAGCTTAGTGCCTCCTGATAAGGCAGGTCAGACCAGGTCTGATCTTAAGCTAGTGCCATGAGCAAGGAGACCCAAGGATGGCTAAAATAAACACTATGGGTCTATATATAAACTCTACAGGGCCCTATGAACGTTCCATCTGTGCAGATACATGCCAAAACAATGTTCTTTAGTTGTTTCTTTACAAGGCAATGTATTTTTGAATGTTTTTTTCTGTGAAATACTGTACTATGCCCACTACAAGGCGGTGAATATAGAAAATAAGGATTTATTTTCTATGCTCCTTATCACCTTCTAGTGGCCACAATGCAGTATTGCATAAAAAAAAGCATTCAAAAATACACTCCCAAATACACATTTGTTTAGGCATATATCCACACAGAACATTCACAGATATTCACTGGGCAACCCTTATAGTTTTGGTGTAAATCGATGGGTGAGCCTTCCGCACACCTTGCAGCAGTTCCGGCCAACAAGAAAGACGGTGCTCATAGTGATAACCACGGATGGCGCTGTGCAAACACAGAACAAAAAAGCAGATCACCAGCACTCAGTTGTAAAGTTGAATATGTCCCTTTAATTGGACAAAGACATCACAGTGATCAGAAAAGCCAACGTTTCGGGACCGCGCAGGGTCCCTTCCTCAAGGCAGAAAGACGTGACATGTCTTGAGGAAGGGACCCTGCGCGGTCCCGAAACGTTGGCTTTTCTGATCACTGTGATGTCTTTGTCCAATTAAAGGGACATATTCAACTTTACTACTGAGTGCTGGTGCTCTGCTTTTTTGTTCCTTATAGTTTTGGGACTTCTCTGTGTAAATAAGGCTCATGGTCACGGCACTTAAGTTTTTTCTACACTTGCTTTCTGGATTAGGATTTTTGGCCTTTGTCAAAACACATTGCACATTTTGCTTTCAACAGGATGAAGGGTGTAGGTCCTGTCTAGGGGCAGAATGTGTGACTATTAGATTGCTTCTTTCCCTGTCTTGGATGGACTCTCTTTATAGGAGCCCTCACCTTGGCTTCAGCTAACCCATGAGAAGAAGGTTCAACCTGAATTTAGCCAAGGGAGTTCAGAGGAACTTTTTCCTGTTAGGAGATTTGCACCTTAGAGGGAGGTTAGGAATAGATACCCTTTTGCTTTGGAGGAGGACCATTGTTAAACCCTGTGCACTTTTCACTGTGCACTTGGTCCCACAAGTAGTTTTTTAAGCCCTTGGTGTTCGTTTGTTTGAACACGCACTGCGGACTTGAGGTCTTTTAAAAATGAATCACAGGAAAAAATTAGCAACTTACAGTCACGTTTTAGGGCACCTCCCCTTTACCAAGTATATCTGCCATATAAACCCAATAATTCATTTGCTAATTTTTGTAGCAAATGATAACCTCTGTATATCATATTTAATAATTACACATCCCTATTAGGGGTCCCCCTGATGCCTATGAGGAGGAACGCGCCACTGTCCAGATCACTGACAACCTGTCGGTGATGTGTGCAGTGGTGCATTCCTCCTCACAGCCATTGCTGAGTCAAGGGCCTGGTGTCAGCAGCGCAGGAGGATGCGGGGCCTGGCATCGGCAGCAGTGGAGGAGGTGGGGGCCCGGTGGTGGAGGAAGTTGACAGCGGATAGGGGCTGACAGGTAAGAGGTGTGCAGGGGTGTGACCAGCCCACCTGAGACCCTGCAGAGCCCACCATAGAGACTCTATGGTGGGCTCTGCAGGGTCACTCTCTGCAAAGTCCCATCATGCATCTGCCTCTGGAAGTCATCCCTATGGCTGTCATAGTCCTGCAATGCCTTATGGGACTTCGAGTTCCACAATGGCTGGAGGGCCGAAGTTTTCTTACACTATAGAGCAATAAAATGGTGAGAGTGGGATAAAAAACCCTTTTCTGTCCCTTTATTAAAAAAAAATGTAGGACGTCTCACCTCGAAGCCATAGATATCCAGTATAGCGATGGAAAGTGCATCTTGTCGGGGATATACCAGCTTATTAATTCTGTCTGTCAGCCAGCTGAAGAGCAGGGAGTATAAAATCTTGGCAATAGCATCTCTGGAAGACAATGGCAATAATAATGTTGCTTTAAGAATCTTGAACTAAGTGAGAAAGAATCATCTCCTATGGAGGGCGGATGGCAGGCGCCATTAGTGAAATGAGTCTTAAAGATAACGCTGTTCAGCATCCAATTATAAAGTAGATGTTATCCCAACTTGGCTGCAGAAGTGGATATAAACTTTAAGGCTTACCTGGCATCGACAGCGCTATCCACCGACAACGGAGTGTAGATCTTCTCTCTCATGGTTTCCTGTACAACCAAAGAAAATTATTAGGATCCCAGTGTCACTCTTTGTGTACCATTGTGTGTTTATTGTTTTACTTGCCGTCACTTTGTAGGTGATGGCTTTCTGCAGTCCCTCGGGGGATATCTGGAGGAGTTCGGACACCACACGGATCTCA
Organism: Nanorana parkeri; assembly: GCF_000935625.1. NCBI lineage: Eukaryota > Metazoa > Chordata > Amphibia > Anura > Dicroglossidae > Nanorana > Nanorana parkeri. Next base: position 163,095 of record NW_017307588.1, on the reverse strand, counting down.
CTCGCACTCACTATTGAAGCTACTTCCTGAGACTCAGTCTGAAAATCAGGACACATAATGCTGAATATCCATTCAAAGGTTTCTGTGCAGCTTTGTGTCAAGACCAAAACAAACGTTTTTTAGTTATTTTCTTTGCAAGTTACATTAATTTTTAAATGTTTCGGGGGTAATATCACAATATGGCCAACAGATGGAGCTAAAGGAGCATAGGAGATAAGTATGTATATCCTATGCTCCTTGGTGCCATCTAGTGGTCAAAATGCAGTATTACATTAAAAAAAGAACATTTGTTTGGGCATATACAGTATATTCACAGAGATTGAACATTTACAGATATTTGCAGGGTGAAGGGTCCTGCCCATTGATTATAAATTGATCCCTTTGTGTCTACTATAAATACAATACAATTTGTATGCTGCCTGGATATCTGTAAGCCTGATGGGTCGCACCTCGTATTTCTCAAAGTAGACATTGCCCAAGTGCAGGATGGAGGACAGGATTCGGAAGATGCTGTCCTGATCCTCGCCATTAAAGCTGAGGGATTCCATGGCGTAAAGGAGCCTCCGAAAATCTTCTGCATCGCTTTTGGATGGTATCTCACAGTTTCCTCCCTGAATAATAAATAAACAGGAAAAGAAAGTGGAACTCCAACAAAAAAATGGCCATTATAGTTTAGAATTAGGTTGGCTAGGTTGACTTGGAGATTGCACAGGGCTGAGAACTCTCTCACCACCGCCACGGGATAGTGTTGGCTGCCAATTGTCAAGCACCAGAGGTGTCAAATGGGTGGAAGGAGAGAATTCCCAGCCCTGGGTGGGCCTTTTACCCTCAGTAGAGACTGGGGAAGGTACATATATGCTTACTGAGCAATGCACAGGTTCACTTTCCCCCCTTTTTTTCTCACTATTTTCTATTCTGCTGGGTAACACGGAGGTACCGAGCAGAATAGCAGAGCCGAATGCCGTTTGGCGGCATTCGGCTATTCACTCACTGCCGTTTGGCCCCTATGTGAATAGGGGCGAACGGCAGCGATTGAGCTGCCGGAGCTTCGGCTCAGCCCATCCAGATGTTGGATCGGCTGAGTGGAACTCCTTTGCACTTCGGCTCAGCCAAACATGCAGAGCATGTTTGGCTGACCGAAGTGAAGCCGAAGGCAGCCGATGTAGGGCTGATTTCAGCGAATGTACGGCTGAAATCAGCCGTAGTGAATAGCCAAACGTTATTCGGCTCACTTCACTTAGGCTGGGTTATTTACTAGGCTGCCTATACATATATTACTAAAGCTGAATGGTATTCAGGAATCCGAATTTCTGAATTGCATTGGGGAGCTCCTGAAAGCCATTTGTGTCTGGGAGCCTCAGCTTTAGTAATATATGTATTAAAAATGACATAAAACACCCAAAATAATTCAAAGCTCCAGAGTCTCTGGCGTACCTGATTCAAGTAGTAATACGTTTCTGCATCCTGCAGGTAGAAAAGTTGCTTTTGTTGACCTGGGAGTCCTGCCAGCATCTCATAGAAAATGTGGTAATTCCTCTCGTTTTTGGCCTGAAATAGGACAAAGGGAATCAAAATAGATGTTTGTTCTCAAGCATTTCCAGTGATGATCATACACAGAGATGGATTTAAGTCTAAGTTTACCCATTTAGGGTGTACCATGAAACACGGTCATATCACAATTACCCTCCAGCCTCCTCCTGCCCCCCACTTACCTGAATCACAGGGTTATTCTCCCCGCAGGCTTGTGTTCATTGACGCACAGTCTTGTCATCTATTCATAAGTCCCATCCCAAGCCACTGCGGCAGAGGCACTTGTTGTTCTCAGTGGCATACAACTGCAGTGATGTCACTGCACTTGTAGTCCATTCATTGTTCCGGTATGGACACAAACTGGAGGAAGAGTCTGCAGGAGCCAGATAATTTTACCTGTGATCCCCTGATCACCGTTGCAATGCTTTGCTGGCTTCAATACAAAGAAATTCTTAATGCACATTTTTTTCTTTTATGAAGAAGTGTGCATTTATTTTTTGCTAAAAGGTGGAATTTACCTTTAAGACAGAATGGGGCCCCAGGCAACATAGCAACTTTGGCCCGGTCAACTGGTAAGGATTGCAGAAGGAGCCACCAAATCTGCATTTTCTGTATTGTCATGGCCTAACCCAGCAGACACCAACTGCCTACAAGTGCATCCTCCTATGTGACAGGCCAGTGTGCAGGTTTGGCTAGTTGACCTACTGTCGTGGTTTACTGCAGGAGCATGAAAGTCGTATCTGCCCCCCCCAATATCTACTGGGCTCTAGGTTTTTCTTAGTGTTCCTTCTAGATGATCTGGCTATGGATGAACATGTACTCAATCTGAGAAGCATGGTATAGAATTTGATAGACTCAGTCTCCTGGTTGGATAAAGTTCTGGTTATCACCTGGTTTGAACACATTTGCTCATTGGGTTGCCTGTCAAGTGCTGGGAGTTTTTGATGTCCAGCTTCTGGCGCCAAGAACAAATAGAAACTCTGAAGCAGCAAAAATATATTTTTAATTTCTGATGGAGGGGGGAAGAAGGTTATTTGATGTCCGTGTTCCTGTGTCTGTGTATAGTCATCGCTCAATCATCTGTCCTTCCCATTACAATCTCCTGAACTCAGTTGATAAACTATGGTGGACACTTTATTAGTGAAAGATTCACACTTTTGCATTGTGCATGAAGACCTCAAGAGCCTCAAGAGAAAGTTAAAAAGAGAGAAAAGCTGGGTCTTCACCTAAATATCAAGAAAAGAAAGGTTATGACAACTGGAAGGACAGCTAATTTCAGAGTTGATACAAAAGAGCTAGGAGCAGTAGGTAGCTTTTGTCTTCTTGGATCAATAATTAACAACAAAGGACCCAGCAGTCAAGAAATACAATGGGGACTAGCACATGGAGGAGCATGGATGGAGGGCTAGAAAAAAAAATCTTTATAAGGGCAGATGAGTCTGTAAGTACAAAGATCGTTGTTGTCCATGCTATGGTATTTTCTGTTATTCTTTATGGATTTGAAAAGCTGGACAATAAGCAAGCAACATAGGAAAGGCACTGATACCTTTGATCTTTGGTGCTGGCAAAACATTCTACAAATATGGAGAACAAACAGGTCCAACAAATAAAGCCCAACCTTTCATTAGAAGCCCAGGTGACTAGACTGAAACTGTCTTATTTTGAACCAGAAAAGAACCAACTCATTGGAAAACACAATAATGCTTGACGCTTGAAGAGAAGAAGAGAACAACCAGTGATAAGGTGGAGGAATACAGACATAGAACATGTAATTGGGAAACTGAAGATAGATCACTCTGGAGAACTACTATCCATGTGGTTGCCAGGAGTCATCATCAACTTAGTAGCACTTAATAATAATAATAATTTTTTTTAATTATTTCGGTTTATTGGATTTTTCAGGTAATATACAAAACATACAATACAATAACAGGGGGTGGATTAACCGTGCAATCGATATATAACAGTATTTAGTGAGTCAAGTCAATACCCCGCGTGTCGGACAGACACTAACAGGGGGGAAGGAAATGACACGGGGAGGGAGGAAGGATTGGGGGGGGGAAAAGAAAGGGTGGGGTAGGGAGGG
>NW_017307588.1:153307-159454 GCF_000935625.1 Nanorana parkeri | reverse complement strand
GGGGGGGGGACAAGACAGGGTGGGGTAAGGAGGGGTGTTAGTGAACTTGCTCTATGGTTCCTTAGCTGCTATATACATGAAGGTTCAAGGCTTAAGCGTTATTCGGTTGTGCTCAATCACACAGTGTATGGTCAGGCTGGGTGTTATCCTGTGCGTTTGGCTGTGTAGCCACAAAGTAAACATATAAATACAATACGAATGAACAATACGGATAAACCCCAGGACCCCCAGACGTGTTATCCTCTCAGGAATAGGTACATATCAGCTTTCAGCTTTCACCAGGGCGAGGCTCATATCCTTGTTGACCCTCTTAGATCATACCTCTATGTCGAGCAAGTGAGAACGGTAAGTAGCAGAGTCCTGGAAGGCCAACCAATAATAATAATAATAATACACAATAAAACCTGCTTTTTTAAATGTTACCATAGCACATGATGAACAGATATATGGGATTGCAGTGAATTGCCATTTGTACTGACTGCCACTGCAATTTGTATATTGAGTAAAACAAAATGCACCTAAGCTATAAGGCATCCCCAATGCACAGATATGTGCTACACAGTGCACTGTGTTGTCTGAAATAGAGCAGATAATGTTTTTTTGTGCATTAGGACAATGTCAGAATTCAAAATGAACGGGCAGCCAATGCGTCTAATTGTATAAAATACTACACACCATGTGTTATCAGAGAGACAAAGAAATGGTCAGGAGCGGAGGGATGTGCACCTGCTCGATCATGGTGGAGGACCTAAGATGATACGCAAAGTCAAGACTTACCTGAAACACAATTCTGGATTTTTCAAGCAGGTATTGGGATGTTATGGCACCACAAATTATACCCCTGTGCAGAAACAAATGAGGGCAGAGTGTTACCAATATGAACATAGATGGCACAAAGCTCGGGACAAGCTAGTCCTAAAACTTACTCCTCCAGGTAGATCTCCACAAATTTGCCAAAGCGGCTGGAGTTATCATTTCGGACTGTTTTGGCATTTCCGAAAGATTCCAGCAGAGGTGTGGCCTCTAGAATCTGGAGGACACAGAAATTAGAACACCATATGTGTTTTTTGTAGAGATGTTTATGCCCACACACAGATTTACATATACAAGTACAGATAAAAGGGTACAGTGGCATTGCCATACAGAAATACAGATATGACGAATACAAAGATCACAGCACATCACACACAGCTACATCAGAACTAGGAACAAGTCATACCTCAATCTACCGTGTCCATGATGAGTGCACACATAGAAAGGAAGAAGAGTGAGGATATAGCATTATGTATACAGACACACTGATTGTATGCTCTATCTATCTATCTATCTATCTATCTATCTATCTATCTATCTATCTATCTATCTATCTATCTATCTATCTATCTATCTATCGCACACATTTATTGTGCTTTACCAGAACACAGATAGTGTAAACCTTAACAAACAGCAGTACAGTGTGGCAAGGTTACACCCTCTTTTATTGCTGTCTCTATCCTCATTAGTTAGATTTCCCATCACCTCCTGCCCTGGTCAAACACAGGGTATCACAAGGGCAGGAGGTGATGGTAAGTCTCCCCAAAAACTGAATGTAGATCTCGCCAGTGCTTACACAGATAGAAGAAAAAAAAAGCTCACCTGGTTCGTGACACCGCGCCTCTGGTTAACCGCTACCAGGTAACGCAGGATGAGTTTTGTGGCCTCCGTTTTACCAGATCCACTTTCCCCGCTGCAAAAAAGAGACAGTTTTCAGCCAATATTATTTTTTAAAAGAAAAATAAGAAACCTTTGTAACAGATTCTTCTATTTCTCAAGGACTTGAGTAGTGAAGTTTTTTTGCTTGGGTTGCCAAGTCTGCATGCCTGTTGCAATCTTATTAAGTTGGCAATACATGCTTGATTCCCCCAACCACAGTAAGCAGCATGGATAGAGCAATCTCCACAGCTGTCTATCGTATTCCAACTTTGGCTGCAATCACTGTTCTGCTGGCAGTTTTCCACCGGCCCCCTTTATTTTTTAGTCAAGGCTGTTGAGCCGAGTGGAGCGGACAGAGCCACCACGGCCCAAATAATGTCTGATTGACAGGAATCGGACAAAAGTTGAACTGTGTATGGCCAGCTTTAGGGAGGATGCAAACAGCACAAGAAGGAAACATCCCAAGATGGAAGCATCCCAGGAAGGAACCATCCCAAGATGGAGGCATCCCAAGAAGGAACCATCCCAAGAGCGAAACATCCCAAGAAGGAACCATCCAAAGATGGAAACACCCAAAGATGGAACCATCCCAAGAAGGAAACATCCCAAGAAACAACCATCCCAAGATGGAAACATCCCAAGAAGAAACCATCCCAAGAAGGAAGCATCCCAAGAAGGAACCATCCCAAGATCGAAACATCCCAAGAAGGTACCGTCCAAAGATGGAAACATCCCAAGAAGGAAACATCCCAAGATGGAAACATCCAAAACCTCAAGCTAACAAGAGCCAAGATCTACTGAGAGATCTTGCCAATGGAACTCCGAAGAGATGTACAAGTATGAAGTCACAGAAAGACCAGCCCACTAGGCTCAACCCAAAACTAAAGATAATTTTTGGGTAGTCACACATTTAAAAAAGATCCCTATTGCAATACTCTACTCCTGGTACTACTTTGGAGTTGTGTTCCTCCTACTGCCACCCTTAGATTTGGTGATAGATGGTAGTACATGCGACTTTACACTCATACTCACCTAATGATAATACACTGGTTGTGTTTGGCATCCATTAGTTTGGTGTAAGCAACATTTGCGATAGCAAAAAGGTGCCTGCAAGAGAAACACGGAAAAACATTACAGGGTATGGGCTATGCTCGCCATAAATGACACACAAATTGTGGCATAATACTATGAATGAATCCTGGCATTGTCATCTTGGAATATGCCCAATGTGCCATCAGGGAAGAAAAAAAATCCATTGATGGAAAATCCTGGCCATTCAGTATATTCAGGTCGGCAGCTGACCTAATTTTTCGTGCACATAACGTTGCTGAACCTAGACCTGACCAACTGAAGACCTATTTGCTCAGCTAAATCCAGATGGTGACATTTTTTTTTTGGACAGGCAGTGTATATTTTTGGTCACCTGGAACTGTGACTGGACAATCTGGAAATGTATTCAAGAAACCCAAGGAAAGAAGCTAACTAAATAATCGATTAGTTAGCCGATTATTAACTTCGTCTAACCGATTAGTTGTATTTAAAAAAATCTTTCTCTCTCTCTCCCTCCCTCTCCCCCTCCCCCTCCATCTCCCTCCCTCCCTCCCCTCCCTCTCTCTCCCTCCCTCACCAACTAATCGATAATGAGAATAGTTGTCAACTATTCTCATAATCGATTATTATTGATTAGTTGTTGCAGCCCTAATTAAGATTCTGCAAGAGTAACTAATAAGATTCTGCAAGAGTGTTCAAAATGTACTACTGTGGTCTATATTAATTTCTGCCATTAGGTGGCAGTACAGTGCCGCTATTTGAATGTGACTATTAGAGTGCAGTGCCACTCTCTCTGGAGTGACACTGCGTTCTACTCAGGAAGGATCATTGTTTGCCTTGTGCTTTGTCTTCTTTATTACAGGTGGACTACACTCAAGAAACTGAACTGCATTGTGTCAGATATGATTTATGAACAAGTCTATTAACTACAAAGCCACCGACAAACTCTGTCCTCGGCTATATCTCCAACCTTGTCTCAAAGTATCACCCTAACCATCCCCTCCGCTCTTCAAAAGACCTCCTGCTTTCCAGCTCCCTCGTCAACTCCTCCCATGCTCGCCTCCAGGACTTCACTAGAGTCTCTCCCATCCTCTGGAACTCTTTACCCCAACCCGTCCTTCTATCTCCCACTCTAACTGCCTTTAGGCAATCCCTTAAGACTCAGCTCTTCAAGGAAGCCTATCCTACCTCAACCTAACCACTCAACCATCACGTTCTCAAACAATTCATCCCCACACAGCTACCTCCTCATGTATCACTTCCCCCTCCCTTTTAGATTGTAAGACCTCAGTGGCAGGGCCCTCCTTACAATCTTGTCTTGAATTGTATTGTGATTACAATAGTCTTCCTGATATTGTAAAGCGCTGCACAAACTGTTGGCGCTATATAAATCTTGTATAATAATAATAATAACTAGAGACAGATAGTAATGTGTTATTACTGAAACCATTGTATACTCTGTGTTATTGATCTTCGTATGGAATGCAGCGCGTATGTTGTTAATTGGTTAATTATTTGCCCTCTTCCCTTTCCCTAGCTTGCTGGGACATCCGGACATCAGGTGTGAGAGCTTATTATTTTTGAGTAGCTTCGGGACATAATCTAAACTGGTGGGGGGAGTGTGTAGCCACCCAGCCTGAAGCAGGAGTGACTATTTAAATTTTGAAGCTGTCAGACCGCAGTCAGTCTGATCCTGATTTGATAGTTCGGCTTTGAGCTCTGGTGAGTGTTTACTTCTATCTGCTGCTGCAGAGTGTCCTTGGCAATAGTATAGGAAGATGCTCTAATCAATATGAGGAATGTTTGTACCTCCTTGGCCAACTATTAGGAGCATTTTCACAAGTAGTGCATGCTGGCTGAGGCTACAAATATTCAGTAATGACCTTGGAAAGTCAGTCTCCCCTGGGCTGAGATGCTGTGGATTGCCTGATCTTCCTAGGCCTGCGGCCCACAGAGGATGGCCATGTGCTCAGACTGAGGCCTGGGACTTGAGCTTGGTGCAGCCTAAAGATGGAGATGACATGGAGAAACTTCAGCATGCATGAGAAGCCTGGCAAGTTGGTCCCCTGCTGAAGCATGGTGACTTCTTCAAATAACTGGCAGCTACATCATTGAGTATTCTACAGCAGAAGCTGAAGTCACAGATTGCTGGATTGGCTTGAAGAGCCTCTATTTGTGAAGGCTGCAAGTACTTTGTCCTCTCTTGTTGGAGTCTATAACATGCTGGATGTCCTGTGCCCTAACCCTCTCTCCTAATGTTGTTCAACTATGTTCATCAAGCATCAGAACCTCGGTGTGGAAGTAAGTTCATCAGTCGCCACTGGAGGGTCGGTAAGTGCTTTTTGGGGCAGCAAAGGAACTGGTAACCCTAGACAGGCTAGGAGGGTCCTATACATCCAGCAGCTCCTTCGGGGGTGAGCAATCAGGGCTGGATTTCCCTCAAGGCCAACCAAGGCCCGGCCTCAGAGCAGGGAGTAGAGGGGCAGCAGGGGTGTGGAATGCCTATCTCCCGGTGCCCAGGACATGTAGTTCTGGGCGCCGGGCGGGTAGTTGTTTTCTACATCTAGCCCTGCTTTGGGCAAGCAGGGCTAAGTGTACAGTGGAGAAGCCGCCTCTTGTTTTGTACGAGTGATCTTGGCGAAGTCACCAAGATCGCTTTTTTGCATCCTGCATACAGGGGGGCGCATTGAGGAACTTGGCCTTGGGGCAGCAGAGAGAGTAAATCCGGCCCTGTGAGCACTATACTAACAATCACACGGGTTGGGATTTTTTGGTCTGGCATTCGGCTGATAATAAGATGACCAATGAAATGCCAGAGCACAATATTACCTAAAAGCGGAGATCTCCTGACATGCTCAGAATAGTAGTTTGAATGTTGGGTGAATGGAGGCTCAATACGAGAATCTGATTGATTGTTTCCTAATACAGTATTCGTATCTGTGTCAAAAAAAAGCTTTTCAAAAGTAATGGTTTTCCAGTGGGGACGCTAGTTCTGGTGACCACCAGGGGCTTTCCTCCTTTTTGGAGGTATTTCCTCTCACTTCCTGTTGTGGCTATTGGACAGAAAGTGAAGAGAAATCCCCCAATGGGATACAGATGGTAAAAAAGCTGATGGGGTTATAACTAGGGATGCACCAATACCAGTATTTCGGCATTGAGTACGAGTACCGATATTTTTTTTGGTACTCTCCGATGCCGAATACCGAGCACCGGAAGTCCCATTCAGGAAGCCAGGAGGCGTGTAAGGACTCGACACCCGGCTTCCCGATTAGCAGGAAAGCCGTCCCCATGCTTCTCGTCACTAGGGGACGAGAAAGCATGGAGCCGGCTTTCTGGCCAATCAGGAAGCCGGGCGCTGTGTAATGACGTGGCGCCCGGCTTCCTGATTGGCCAGAAAGCCGGCTC
>NW_017307588.1:135632-153025 GCF_000935625.1 Nanorana parkeri | reverse complement strand
GCCGGCTCCATGCTCCTTCGTCATGAGGTGACGCGGGAGCATGAAGCCGGCTTCCCAACCAATCAGAAAGCTGGGCGCCGCGTCATTACACGGCGCCTGGCTTCCTGATTGGCCAGCTTCCGACCAATCAGGAAGCCGGGCAGCACGTCATTACACGCTGCCCAGCTTCCTGATTGGCTGGGAAGCCGGCTCCATGCTTACATCAGGAAGCTGGGCAGCGTGTAATGACGTGCTGTCCGGCTTCCTGATACCGGAAGTATCGAGCTAGGCATCAGATCATTTGGCTGAGTGCAAGTATTTGCCCAAATACTCGGCACCGATACCGATACTAGTATCGGTATCGGTGCATCCCTAGTTATAACTCTTCCTTACTCTATACAAAACAAAAAAATGGCTTTAATTCTACTTAAATGGAAAATAAATGAAAAAAAATCAAAGAGGAAGAGTTAGATGTCTGTCAATGGTTGCATCAGGAGGGGCGGAGCTGGGAGATCTGCTGGAATTCCTAAAGATAAAAGATGGAGGATGGCAATTTCGCTGAAAAATTGATTCAGGTGGGTTGACATGTCATGTGATGTATTATAACGAATGTAGGACCTTTTGCAAAAATAGACTTGATAGGCTGATAGAAGCTGGTATCTGGTTGGCTGCACATTTATAGTGTGTCTATGGCCAAAAACTAAATATAAATCTGTATTTCTATATTGAATCCCCATAAGTTCTCTCCCACTCCAATAGAAGATTGTAAACGTCCTCATTGAAGTTGCCCATAGAATGAACTTCCTCAATGCACTGACACCATTTCACTCATTTCCTTGTGTCACCATTGTAACTAAGAGTAATCATAGAGGCTCACTGGCACACACAAAGAAAAGTTCTAATATCAATATCTCGTTGATATGTTTATTTGAAGACATTCACGTCATGTCATCAGAAGCTAACGTTTCGGGACCTCGCAGGGACCTTTCATCAGAGCAACATGTAGTATATTAGGATTGAAGTAGATATATTAGGGGTATATTTTGGGTGTATGCTTATGTAGTGCAGAGAATTATTTTGGCTGATAATATTTAACACACCTATGCTAACTAGGTTTTTATTGTGTAAGTTTATTGACCAGCTGACCATCCTGTTTTCTTGATTGTACACAATGGAACAGCTGTATGGAATTTGTTCAAAACCTGTTTAGTTAACTAACATCAAAGGGGTAATAAGACCAGCCAATCAGAAATCCTTTCAGTGTTAGTGAATGGCACTAAACTGTATATGAATTCAGAACCTAAAGTGGCTAAAAGGTTCAGAGTCATAAAGGGAGAGGCATAGGTGCATATATAGAGATTGGAAAAATATGCTGGGTAGATAGAGTGGGTCCTTATGGAACGTTTGTCATCTGAAGCCTAGATATTTTATTTTGATTAATACTGTCGGACTGTTTCTGTTCATCTGTTTCTTCGATCCAATTAAACGCTACTCTCTGTAAAAGAATTGAGGTTGTCTGGATATTTTCTGAAGATCCAACTTTCACAACGCACTTAAATATAAATATATATTTGGGTATTTATATATTTATATACCCGCGATATTATATCACTACACAACATAGCGGCTGATGAAGCGTCCCTGCGAGGTCCCGAAACCTTAGCTTCTGGCGACATGACGTGACAGTCTTCAAATAAACATCAACGAGAGGAGGTGCGGGGGGGGTGCGGCATTGGACCGAACGCCCGACAGTATCAGGAGAGAGGAGGGGACCAGGCGGCATACCTTATCCCGCTGGGTGACTGTCCCCTCCTCTCTCTGCCGGCGTCCATCACTAAGATGGCCGCCGGCAGGTATCAGAATACTGCCGTGCGTGATGACGTCATTGCGCACGTGCGTGGTGACGTCACGCGCATGCGCAGTGACATCTCGGCGGGGTGACACTCGGTTACCGCTCCGGGTGTCACCCAGCCTCGGGACACCCCTGATAACTCTGAGCTTTGCACAGCGCCATCTGTGCGATCTCCATGAGCAGCACTAATATTGCGAGGTTGTCAGGCCGTAAGGTGTGCAGGTGGTTCTTGGAAACAATTGTAACTAAGTCAGCCATCAGAACGACGACTCAACATCTGAACTTCCCAAATAAAAACTTAACGTCTGAACAATGTAACATTATAATTGCTTGCTGGAAGCAATGCAGGATGGGATCTGTAGTATTGAGAAATGGAGATTGCATCACATCAAGCAGCAGGGAAAGAGACGCAAAGCACACTGGGAATCCAGGAAGTTGTTGGAAGTGATGGGCAGACGGAAGGCGGCACTCACTACATAAAAGGGATTTTTAAGTAAGCTTTGATTGTTTTATCAGACACATCTCCAGTATGTATTCCTATTACACTGCTGATGTTATAACAGGAGAGGGTATGCCAGGACTTTACAACTCCTTTAACTCTCTGTGCAATTCTTGAAGCGAACATTTAAGGCTCCAATATAGTGCTGATGGCTGGCATTGCCTGACTCCCAGACATGGAGCCCAGTTCCGGGACCAGCAAGTGTTCCCATGACATGCCTGTCCCCAGAACTGTCACAACTCCATGGCAGCCTCCAGCACTGAATGGCAGCCTCAGCTCTCTATGTATTAAAGTTACCCAGACAGGTCACCTTTGTATCATGCGGAGCAATTTGTCCGAGATATTTCATAGCATGAACTTACGGAGGATTTTCTCCCAGGGCTCTCCCTTCGTAGTGCAGCACATGGTCCGTCCCATAAATATTCAGCATCTTGTAAGGGTTTAAGGAGATGAGGATGCTACCAATAAATGTCTGGGAGGGGGGCGGAGAAAGCAGATGTTAATATCGACGTGGCGGCAATCCATAAGAATGAAGATATGGACATGGCTACTCACATAGATCAGATCTCGATCAAACCTCTTATGGAGGTTGTTAAGAACTGACAATTCCTGTAGATCCCTGCAAGAAAAAAACAACACAATCAATGCATATGGATACAATTTACAATTCTAGATGATGGTCACATGCAGTGATTTAATTTTGTGTGTTACAGATAGCACAGGGTACAAGTTTACCCTGAGCACTGGCTCTAATATCCTGTTTTAGGGGGCTCCTTTCCCTTGCAGGGTCCTATGGAGCCACCCTTGTGTGTGCTAGTAAGCTGTATGTGTCTCCACAAACATACAGGCACTGCAAACAACTTCCCTCCCCCCTGTTCCTCCCCTCCTCCTTCCTTCTCCCTTATCCAAGCTAGTAGATGAACAGCTACTCTGTCCCTTGTGATCTTGTACTGGACAGGAAGTTCAGGCAAATGGAGCAGAGAGAGTTGGAGCTGCTCTGAAATATGTTGAATGTGCAGTAAGTGTTCAGCAATATATTTTTGTATGATCTGAATTCGTTTTTAAACCAAAGAGTGTTTACAACTACTCTAATATACCCAGGAAAATTAAGCAAGCCTTCAACTATAACCTTTTCCCTTGCTCTTACTATCCCCCGAGACTTGTACTGGAATGTACTAAAAGCTCTGCCAGTTTATATTTGTTTTTGCTATGTGACGAAGCCTTCTGCACGTGTCTTTAGTTCTATATCATCAACATACAGAAACACTTACTCCAGCTGTGTCATATCCTGGACAACATTCTCATCCTGCTCTTGGCTCGGCCCCGGGTACTGCGAGCTCCGCATGGGCTGCATCTGGCAAGAACCAATGACAAAACGATATGAAATGGAGACATTTTTGTATTCTTTCAGTGTAACTCTCCTCTCTGCTCTTCTGTTTGCAGTCATATCCATGTATAATTGACGTTGCAGAAAGAAGGTCATTGCAGCCATCTACTTCCGATATATGATGGGGGCCCCAGCCAGGGCTAGGCTGTGTTTACTCCCTACCCACCATGCCATGTCTTCTGCTGCCCCCTCCCTACCCCATTCAACTGGCTAGCATTAAGCTGGCCATACACTGCTTGAATTTCAGCCTTTTCCTGGGCCTGTCTGCACCCCTCTACCACCTCCCCAACAATCGGCTTTTGTCAAAGGAGCCGGTCCAAAAATTCTCATATGAACAGCGGCTGCATCCAATCAGGTTCAGTCGCTCTTCTGGTTTGCAACAGCCGCTGACCAGCAATAGTCGCCAGCAAGGATTCCTCTATCCACAGTGTTTAGTATGAATGGAGGGGCGAATCGATGGCCCTGCGGGATGAACGAGAGAGATTCACAGCATGTATGGCCACCTTTACTATCACAAGATCAGATTTCACAAGACACACCGGGGGGGAATGAATCAAAACTGAAGCCGATGGAATCCGGAGCAGTTGCCCACGGCAACCAATCAGCTTCCATTTTCAGTTTGTTCAGTTAAGATTTGAAAATGAAAGTGGGAATCTGATCAGTTGCCATGGGCAACTGCTCCGGGTTCCATTGGTTCCAGTTTTGATAAATTCCACTCAGTGTTTTTTTCCGAGCCAAGATGTCGGCACTGTTAGATGTCGGAGCTGAGAAAACTGCGCTGGACACTTTCCGCACTAATGAGGTAAAGTGTTTGCAGTTTGGAAGGGCCAAATCTTGCATTGTTTTCTTTAGTTTTGGATAGCAATACGAAGAAAAGGATGTCTGTGTCTCTGCTGAGGAGATTCACCCTCCTGACAGACCGTTCAGGAACAGGAGGTGAGGAGAAATCTACCAATGGGGACACCTGCCTTTTCTCCAGGCAAAGGCAACTTCGGCACTCCATCTGTTGCAGAACTACAACTCCCATGAGGCATTGCAAGAATCTGACAGCTACAGGCATGACTCCCAGAGGCAGATGCATGATGGGACTTGTTGTTTCACCTCAGCTGAACGGGGGCCAAGGTTGCCTACCCCTGACCGACTTTATCCAAAACAAAAAAAAGAAATGTGGGGTTTAGATATATGCAAGATGACTGAACTACCATTAATGTGTAGGCGGCATCTTGTGGAGGGGCAGCAGGCACAGCGGCACAATGTTTGCAGTGTGCCTGCTGCCCTCTTTCTGGCCGGAGCGTCCCAGGTTGCTAAGAGCTAGATAAGGAGATGTGTAAGGAAACTATACATCTCTCCACCCAACTCTTAGCAACCTGGGACTCTCTTCCCGGCATCACGCTGAGCTCCTGGCAACCAGTGACATCTCTGGTTGCCAGGGGCTGGGCAGGACGCTGGCCAGAGCATCCCAGGTTGCTAAGAGCCGGGTGGGGAAATGTGTAAGGGTCATGATGCTGGACTTGCTGCAGCCAGGAAATACAGAGGGTTCTATCTAACTTGCTGCAGCTTATAATGCACATTGTAAGAAGCTCACAGTGTGCAGTGAAATTAGACTAAGCGATTCCAGGCCAGAGTTTGGCTTTAAATAACAACAGTGTGTACCGGAGACATGTAGTACACCGCCTCCGCTCTGACCTCTGCCAGCAGCACATCCAATTCCTAATTCAATACTTTCCTCCTGTCCTCACGCCGAGTATTTTTTTAATGGAATGCAAAGTGCATTGTGTCCTTGTAGAAATCAATGCAGGCTGAAACTGATAACTGGCGCAGGCTGGAGGGCAAGGTGGCACAGGGGGGCATCTGAGATCACGTCCTACTTCTCAACCCTTATCTGCAAGGTGATCCGCAGTTCATTGAACACAATGCACGCGCAATGAATGGAAGGGGGGGCATTATTAATAAATCCCGGAACATTTTAGCTGCTCGGTCAGTGTTTGGGCATCTATAACGGAAACTCAATTTATTTTGATTCAACGATCATGTGTGTTGGGAGTGGAAAATGGGGGCGCTTTATGCAATCCAAGTAGATCCGAACCCTAACCGGGTGACATTTTGTTTGCTAAGGCACCATGTATCACAAACAGGGCTGAGCTTGGGTTCAGAGGAAGGAAGCCATCAGTGGCGGCCCAATCAGCTGCAGCCGGGGCATTTCCCACCTCCACAGCTGCTTGTAAACAAAGGGACGGTATACTGGTGACTTCATTGACCTTATATGGCCACATGGCCATATTTGGACAATGATACTAAACCAACACAGCCACATGGCCATATATGGTCAATGATGTAATCACCATCCCTCCCCTTTGTTTACATGCAGCTGCGGGGAGGGAAATGCCCCGGGCCTAGCTGATTGGGCCAGCACTGTCCGGAGTATCGGAGCAATTTTTGCATTTTGCACACACATGCTAAAATCTGAATTTTTAGATAGAAAATTACTTAAAACCCCCAAACAATTATATATTTTCTGAAGGCTGAGGTTCTGGAGAATAAAAATGATAGCTGATTTTTTTATGTTGCACAATATTTGTGCAAATGTTTATCAAATTAATTTTTATGTTTTTATTTGTATTACTCTTATTATTTTTTACATTTTTCTTTTTTTCTTTCACTTAACGTCATTCAACAGGCCCCTGTATGATAGCATTTAGAGGTAACAGGTTCTCTTTATGGAGACATCAGGGGTCTATTAGACTCCTGATATCTTTCCTGCCCTCCCAATACACATGGTCAAGCGCAAGAGCACATTCACAGGCTGCTACAAGTGATCTGGCAGCTACTGGATAAAAAAAACAATACCAAGATCTTGGCTGCAGCAGCAGCAGCAGCAGCCGCGATCCTGGCATAACCACTTCAAAACCAGGACATACAGGTACATCATATGGCCCTGAAGTGGTTAACATACAATGCTTCTAGATCTTTAACCCTTTATTAGAACAGACGGTGTTCAAATCTAGTTTTAAAAAATGAGGAGATCGGCCAGCACAGCCTCACATTAACCTGCCCCAGCCCCCTCCTTGTAGTCCAAAGCTAAACTCAATACAGAGAACAATTTTTCTTAAAGAATAGAGCATGTATGGTGCAAGCAGCAGTTGGAAAAAAAAAAGTTCTGCTATGTGAATGAGAAACAAGTAAAAATATAATGTAGGTGTTATCCCAATTTGACTGCAAAAGTGGATATACACTTTAAAGGAGAACTATGGAGTGAGTGCTTTTCACTCACCTCATAGTTCTAGCCGACCTGTGACAATGACACTGTCACAGGTCGGCTTAGTAGATCGGGAGGTGAGCGAACACATACCGCGTTCGCTCACCTCTCGATCCTGTCACGGCTCTCTGACGTGACAAGGGAGGGGCTGGATTCCCCCCTCCCCACTCCGATCCGCCAGTGCTGTCTGGTGGAACGGATGGGGGAGGGGGCGGGTACAGCTGGCTCTGCCTCTAGATAGGCAGAGCCAGCTGTCAGTCACGCAGCTGGGCGGATCCAGACATAATTGTCGGGATCCGCTTCAGCTGCGGCGTCTCAGTATACCGCGAGCAGCAGCTCGCGGTATACTGCGGCGTCTCAGTATACCGCGAGCTACAGTACATACAGTACAGTAACACTCGCGGTATACTGAGCTTAGGGTGACGGGAGGACGCTAGTTTGTATCCTCCCGTTACCCTAAGGAGAACTATGGGGAAAAGCCTTAACCCCATAGTTCTCCTTCAAGGCAGGGGTGGGCAACACCAGCTGTTGTGGAACTTCAAGTCCCATGAAGCACTGCAAGACTCTGACGGCCACAGGTATGACTCCCAGAGGCAGATGCATCTGCTACTCTATACTGGCTTTTGACATATATTTTTCACATTTACATAGGTTTGTCCTGTATTCCCATCAAACTGCACAGAGGAATAAAAGCAAAACACAGACCGGTTTCAAACTGAACTTAAAGAAGGACTCTAATAAAAAAATATAAATATTTTAAAGCTTTGGTTAAAATTCAGATTTTTATTGCCTACATTGTCCTATCAGTGAGAGTTTCCTGACCCGGAAACACAACAGTGAGGAAGTGAGTGAAAATCTCTCCACGCTAAGGGGCAAGCCCACCTTTGGCAGTTATCACTAGAACAGGTGTCCCCAATCCCATTGGAAGCTTTGCCCTCTGCTCCTGTTACAGTGACAACTATAAATTCATCTGTCATCTCTCACCTTCTGCCTCAGTTATAGAACCTGTATTTGGTCTCAGAAAAGGTGGCCGGATCATTCCTATTGGAAATCGTCATAAGGGTGAATGTCACCAACAAGGACCAGGCTGCAATAAGAACCGAGGTGTTAACCCTTCCATGCTACTTTCTAAACTAGAGGTTTGGGCTGGAGTTCTACTTTAAATCATCTTAAAAGCCTGAGAACACCGACATTAAACATGTTACTCTTCATTAAACAATTATTCAAAATGAGCGTCCATAGACGTGGAATCTGTAATACAGGGAAAGGGTTTTTGGGGTACAAGGGACCCGTTTGGAAACCCAGAGACCTTTGAAAGCAGTTCAGTCCTGGAGCCATAACTGTCCAGGGTCATTGGCAATGATGATCAGTGAAGAAGACTCCAAACAGCTGAGCACATGGATCAAATACATACGTGGGAGCTAATTAGCTGCTAAAGGCTTTGTATTTCTGTTTATCCAGTCCTGAGATTCACACAGTCCTGGCACAGAGCACAGCCCTCTAGCAGGGCAGGAGAAGTGTGAATGGACCCTTACTCTCCCTGGATGGAGAGATAGATAGATGATAGATAGATAGATAGATAGATAGATAGATAGATAGATAGATAGATAGATAGATAATCTCAGTCAGCTGACTGCCCCCCTCTTTTATTATGGAGTGATCATTTATAAATGGTGGGAGAAATGAATGAACCTTGTCTGCTTAGCCAACCAGCTGTCACTTTTATTCCCATTAGTACTGAGCTTTGGATGGGAGAAGTCAGAGTACTGATCACTGCAATACATAGCAGTTTTCCTTCACACAATTTTCCATACACATTTATGTTCCTCTCTGGAATGTCTGACCTCCTAGGTGTAACAATCATATATAGTACATGGTACGGGTTAAATGGGAAATAAAAGAGATCTTACCTTGTCATCAAACTGCAGTCCGGGCCCTTTTCCAGCCATCTGCTGCCTGCCTCTCTGGGATCTCATGCTTCCATGTGCAAGGTAGCTGGCGACCTTTTCCTTGGCTCTGCGTGAGCCCCTTCTTAGTGTCTCAGTCCATGGTGGATGAATAGATGTGTTAGGGGCCCTTATACCGGGCATCCCCTGAAAGCTCCCTAAAGGTTGTCTCGGAAAGGGTGGCTTTCGTACGCTCCCCCGTAGGCTACCTCTAAGGCTACCCCGAGGACTACCCCGCCCTCTGAATGCATCCATTCTGTGAACTTGGGGCATTACTACAGCATATCTTCCCACAGGATCTTCAAAGTCGCCTTCGTAGAAGTCAGCTGGTGGTTTTGGAGGTCCATAACCCATTGGTGGTTGGTTTGGAGGTCCATAACCCATTGCTGGTTGTTTTGGAGGTCCATAACCCATTGCGGACTGTTTTGGAGGTCCATAACCCATTGCTGACTGTTTTGGAGGTCCATAACCCATTGCTGGTTGTTTTGGAGGTCCATAACCCATATATTGATCCCTTGGTTGAGGATACCTTGGATGAGAGTGGTTAGCACCTGCCAAAGTAGGAGAACCTCGGAATTCTAGATGGAAAGTGGATCCTGATTGTGGAGATTCGTGATTTGCTTGATTTAATGACTCAGCCATGAAACCACCTAAAGACTTAGGTGCAGGCTGTGGAGAAGGTGCCTTTCGACGGCTCATACTTCCAGCACAGGGCATGGGATTTTGATGTGGTGTTTGGTTAGGAGAGGGCTGCCAGTTATCCTGAGAGTGTGTTATATTCTGTGGTGGAGAAGAGAAAGATGGAGACTTTGGCCTATGCATACTACCTGCCATATGACCAAACTTCTTTACAAATGGATTTGAAGCTGCTTTTTCTGGAAGATGAGTAGCCATAGCACGTTCTTGTCTACCTAACAACTGTTGTGATGGTGGGGGACCTTGAGACATCCCTATAAGAGGCTGACCAACCCTTTTCCAAAAAGGACTTTTGGCCTCAGGAACTGAACTTGCTGGTGCTACCAATTCTGATGACTGCAAAGCATCCTGATTAGTGTCTCTGTTCATAAAGCGACTATTTCCTTGCATGTTCAGTGTTTGTGGTGGACGGTTCAAAGTGCCTTTGATACTGTTATGTCTACCCATCAAAGGTGACCTTGGCGGACTAGAGAAAGGAGGAGGTTGTGTAGGTGGCTCATTAAATTCACTGGGTGCGAAACGGCTGCTGCCTTGTTGGTTTAACATTTGAGAAGTTGGAGACTGTGATGGATGATTAAAAGTTCTTTTCATGCTGTTGTGCCTTGCCATCATAGGCGATTTTGCTGTATCTGAGAATGAAACAGGCCGAGAGGGAACCTCATTGAATTCACTGGGCATCATAGGTCTACTTCCTTGTCTATTTAAGACTGGGGAGGATGGGAATTGTGGTGGACGGTTCAGTGTTCCTTTAATGCTGTTATGACGCCCCATCATTGGTGATCTGGGTCTATCAGGGAATGGAAGAGATTGAGATGTATCATTGTATTCCCTGGAATTTTCACTTCCTTGCCTGGGCAGGGTGCTTGGCACTTGTCTAGGTGGATACAAATTAGATGAACGACTGTCATGTCTCCTCAATAAGGGTGACCTTGGCTGTTCAGATGGGGCGCCGACTGCGCCATACATATTTCCTTTTCTTTGGGCTGTTTGCTGTGGTGGGTTATTGTTTTCTCTGTATGGTGACATATCTGCCATTGACCCTCTGGGTGAAGGTGGATTTAGTGATTTCATCTCACTGGTGCGCCTAAGGTTTTTCATAAATGGATTCATTGTTGGACTTTTAGGTGGACCTTTCGTTATCTCCTCATCATTTATTTGTCTTCTCCCAATACCAGGAGATCTCTGGTGGGCGAATTGGTTTTCAGTTTTAAATTTGGAACCGTGAGGTGACATCTTTATGGGCTGTGATGAAGGTGGTGACTGAAACTCTTTATTTCTGATGCTGCCAATCCTTTGAAGAAGTGGACTTGATTTGGGTGAGGCTGTGCTGGCATGTGCTTGGATATCTTCTCTGGTTCTCATTCTTTGGACCTGCAAAGTGTTAGGACCAGCACTTGTGTTTCTTAAAGTTCCTACAGGAGATGGAGTTGGAGTAATAGAGTTTGAAGCCCAATGTGTTGTCCTTGTTGGAGAAGGAGGCCTTTGAAAATGAGCTTTGTTCATTGGAGGTGAAGGTGAACGATCTCTCTGTCTGAACGAAGAACCTGGCTGGAGTGGTCCAGGCTGCTTTTGGCCAAGAATAATGGATTTGTTCAGGCCAAATGAATTTGTAGATGGCTTTGGAGAAACAGGCCTCTGTCTTGTTGAAAGGTTTGGTGATGGAGGCATAGCGACATCTTGTGGTTTCTTATTAAACCTTGGATGCATGTGTGGTGATGGGGGATATTTTGACTGCTCTAAAGAAGAGTTTGCGTCATTACTATTGTTGTTAGATGTTAAAACCCCATTTGTTCTTGGGAAATTTGATGTGTTCATTCCAGTCAACTTGTGGCCAAATCGTTTATGGTATGGTAAAGGAGAGGACCTCTCATTGTCTAAATCTCTTTGCAAGGCTTCTAGTTGCCGCATCATAGGTTGTTCAGCATCGTGGTAATTATCGATGGGGCTCGGGATTCTAACATGTTTTACAGGTGGTTGTGGAGAAGGTGCTCTGGCAAAGGAAGTATCTGCAAATGGATTTCTAGGTGGTGGAGAAACAGGGTGCCTTTGTGATTGACTATCATTGCGCTTTAAGATTGGCTTAGGAAGTGTCCTTTTCATAAACTGTCCTAATGGACTACCAAATGCTCTAGGGGAGTAGTCCTGAGAATCCGACTCTTGGTAATAGTCTTGAGGGGGGTTTAATTTTCTTCCCATTGGTTTTGATGAAAGCAGCTTTTGAACACCTCTTGCATACTGCTGACCATAGCTTCTTTGGGCTGACTTTGCAAAAAGGGATTTTGCAGCAGACTGTCTTGAATGTTCAGGCTGCCGACGGCCTAACAATGGCTCGTCTTCTCCTTCTTCTTCCTCTTCTTCATCATAATCTGTAAACGATATATGAGGAGATGGAGGCAATGGAACATCTAGTCTCTCTCGGCCAAAAAGTTTTACCTGAGGTCTTGGAAACAGCTTATATTTCCTGTTTCGGGATAAAATAGCAGAATTTTCATCTTCCATATCCTGACCATCAAATTGGTCACTGTATTCTGGCATTGCACATGAGTCCTCATGTTCTATTATGTAATCCAAGGGTTGGGCATAGGGGTTTAAAGGTTCTGCATATGGGGATGTACTGTAGGTACCTCGACCCATTATACCAAATGCATTGTAATCATCTGCTTCTTCCATTTCAGAATACGGATCTTGTCCATTGAAGTATTCGTATGAGTCATCTTCATTTTCACTTTGGTCATAAGGATTCAGTGGATCCCCTGAATAGTCTATTGCAGTTTCATCATAGCCATAAGAAGAATAGGCAGTCTGTGGGTGATGGACGTCAGCCTCATAATCAAAATAGTTATTCTGACTTTTAAGGAGATGACTCTCCTCGTCGTAATATTCCATGTTCTCCTGATATGAAGTGTAATCTTCTTCCATAGGGTACCCAGAATAGTCATAATATTCCTCATCTGTTCCACAATATTGGGTATACTGTCCATCTTGGTCATAGGGATAGTCATATTCCTCATTAGGATATCCATAATTATCAAGCCCGTATTCCTCATCTTGGTAATCATAATAGCCAGCTGATGGGTCATCATGCCTCCCTGGTCCACTTTGCAGGTATCTTTGAGTTGGAAATCGCTGGTGTCGGTAGGCTTCAGAGTTCTTAGGATGACCATATACATCCTCATTTTGGCCATAGAACCTGTGAGCACCAGGGAACCGATTTATGTTGGCCCTGTATCTTTGAAGCTCCTCCTCTGAAGGAAAAGGCAGTTTCTGGACACCCATTCTAGTCAGCCAATCATCCTGTATAGCTTTCTCGTCATGGAAATGCCTGTTTTTCCTGGACAGAAATCTTTTGGTTAACCAACTCGCAGCTGCAGACACTTTAGTAAGCACTTTAGCTTTAGGTTTGAACTTTAACTTAGCCTTCTTCCTATTAAAAAGGCCTCCAAACAGCTTACTCGGGCCTTTTTTGTCTTGCGGTTCTGTTTTTGGAGCATTGCCCCCCAATCTGATAAGCATAAACGAAGGCTTCGGTTTGGAGCTATCGGGTGGTTTTGGCAGTTGCTTCTTTGACGTTCTCTTTAAACCCATCATGAGCTTTGAAGTATTTTTCAGCATGGCTGCTGACTTCTTTTTCTTATCCAACATTGATGAAGCAGCAAACTTTTTCCTGAAGCCCATGAAGAGTTTCGAGGCCGCTTTAAAATTCCCCTTTTTGGATGGTCTTGGCCTCAGTTGCTTAAATTTCATAAACAGTTTTGAGGTTGTCTTTAAGCTCCTCTTCTTCTTGGCTGGGGGAGGTGGTTTTTTGGTCAGTCCCGCCATGGCTTTTGTGGCCCCCTTCAGCTGAGCCCTTGTGATATCCTTCCTCCCCTCCCTAGGTTTGGGATCCAAGGCAGCAGCTGCTGCTCCCTTTGCCATCCCCTTGTTCATGCCAGCCATTGCCTTAGAAGCCCCTTTTAAGGCCGCCACACCCTTCTCTCTACCTCTCCTACCTCTTGCTGGTGGAATCTCTTCTTCCTCCTCCTCTTCCTCATTTTTGCTCTCTTCACTTTGCTCTTTGGCAACCTCTGGCTCAGAAACCTCTTCTTCCTCCTCGCTTATTTCTTTCTTTCCCTTCTTGGCATCCCTTCCCTTTTTCTTGTTGTCCTTTTCTTTATCTTTCCCTCCTTTTTTGTCATTCTTCCCCTTAGCCTCGCTCTTTGCAGGCGCAGGGGGCTCCTTCCCGCCACCTTTTTTTGCCGGCTTCGCATCACCTTTTTTGCCCCCCATGACGACAGCTTTCCAAGGTCATGCTAAAGTTCCCGTTTCACTCAAAGTTATATCCCAAAGTTTCTCGCCGGTTTAAGTCTGTCCACATCAGCGGCAGGCTGATATCACAGCGGGCAAACGGCAAGTCTGACACTCTGCGGAATTGAACGATCATGCTGTTAGGTGATACTCCAAAAAAAAAAGGACTCCAACAGTGACCTAGGTGCACCCAATGCCTTCACATTAATTAAGAGAAATACTCCAGCCTTCTAAGTTGCCATCAAAGCCATTCAAAATGCTCATGAATATAAAGCTCGCTGCGGAGCGAACATCTTCAGTTACCTCGCCAAGGTTGTAAAGTTATGACCCAGGAACACATCCTTGCCTCAAGCAGATGCTTCTTCCAAAGTGGTCTCTCTTGCTGAAATTCTCCCGGAAAGGTTGTAGATCCCGAGTGGGGAAAACAGCTAACCGATGCGCTGGATGCTCTCCGGTGAAAATCCAAATCGCGGCATTGCGAGCTGGAAGAAACTCTCCGGACACCGTCACAGAGTAGATGTGAGGCTTCTGCAGTCCCGGGAAGTAATGTGCTAAGATATAGAGGTGATTCTCCTGTGCTGTAACACTATCTTCTTGGCTCAGTTTAGTATGAATAATGCAAGTAGCCTGTACCATTCCTACTTCACCACTCTCAGAGTTTTCACAAAGAAAGGACCTAAGTGATAAGGCGCAATCATTTTATGAGATAGAACTAGGCGGTCCGGGAGAACAGAGGGGCAGCTTAACTGTTTGCGTCCCAGCCTAAGCTCGACCGTGTTGCAAGGGGACACTAATTCTGATTTTCTGAGTACAAAATGATCACTAGGAATAAGTTTTATACTCAACAGCACTATAACTGGCCCTGGACACATGTAACCAAACTGTAACACAACCATACGCAATGAAGATGCAGCATGAACGCTAGACATGTGCATTCGGATTTAGACGAACCTGCAAATCAACTAAATTCAGTTGATTCGGCGGTTCTTCCGAATTCGAAATAACAAATTTATTAGATGGCCGAATATAGGAAAACTATATTTGGGCATACATAAATTCGTTTTCCGAACGCGTGGCGGCCATATTGGCCACCGGCGTGTTCTCTGCATGCCCGCCGCCATCTTGGAGGCGGAGCGCTTCACGTCACCTGACGGTGACGTCACATGATGAACGAGCGGTGGTCATATCGGCCGCCGGCGCGTTCTGCACAGGTGCGCCGCCATCTTTGAGTATATCTTAGTATACACCAAGATGGCGGTGCCCGAACATGCGAGCGCCGCCATCTTGGTGTATACCAAGATACACTCAAAGATGGTGGCTCTACAAACAGGGTACAAAGGGCAATATGTCCAATAAAGGCACAATTAAGATTAACAGATTTGCAAAATGTAATCCGGGGACACCTTTCTGACCACTGCCACTTTTAACCACACCCACAAACAAATCACCATTTGTAGCCACACCTACAAAACCACGGCCCAAGTTTTAGCATGCCCCAAAATAACTGGCCGCAGACTTTTGGAACAAGAAGCGGATATTTGAGGTATGAAGATAAAATGCCCGGGGTAGAGAAATGATCGCGGCGCACGTAGCAAATGGCACTGAGGCGCCAAAGCTTAAAAAAAAAAAAACAGCAGTTGTGGCGCTGGGACCCGGAACACCCTGCGGCTCGGGTACCGGAAGCTAGTGTTGTGCCTATCCTGCACCACCTGTCAGCCTGCAGCTTCAAGGACGCTCGTTTTTCGGGGACAGACCCCTCAAAAAGAGGACTGTGCCCGGGAAACGGCAACGGACGGTAACCATATCTAAAAGCAACAGAGTTTCTAAATCCCCCCCAATGAAAAGTATATTTGTTTTTATTTATTTATTTCAATTTTATTAATTTAAACTAATAAACAGAACATAAATCACATATAGTGATTCAAAGATTATTGAACAATTATTGAAAAAGGCATGTGTGACATAACACTCAAGTCCAATAATAAGAGAAAAATATTAAGGATTGGAACAAAAGGGAAGAAAGGCAATTAGACACGGGAGTGACAAAGACAAACTCTGGTTATGTTATTCGAACTTATTCAAGTATATTTGTTTTTATTATTATATTATTATTGTTATTATCATTATTATTATATTTAGCATTGCTCACTTCCTGTCCACTCAGGAAGTAAGGGGAAATCTCTCCAGCAGGGACAGAGACAGCAATAAAAACCTCACAGGAGTCCTAATCCTTCCACATACCAAAGAACAATAAAACAGAATGTGTCCGGAGTTATACTTTAATACCGATAAGCGTTCAATAAAAGATAATAATTAAAAGTATCTTATATGAAAATGATATAAATATGTGATCGGCTTCATATTAGCTTCCAGCAACCACCAGCCCAGCAGCATTCATAGAGGAAAGGTCTAAAGAGTGAGCCAATCAGGCTGCAGTGTAACCTGGGGAACTTGCTCACAGGGAGAGAGTGCAGAGTAGGGTTGGAAATGAGCTTTGGACACAGCAGTCAGAGAGAGGTCAGACTGCAATTAGACAAAAGCTGCCCATACGAAACTTTTCGTCCGATGATGGAACCGTCGTACGATTCTCGTATGGTGGCCCCATCCTGCCCCGATTATCACAAGGTTCAATCAGCTGTAGTTAAAAGAAAGCACCTGGACAAATTGTGGTAATCGACCGCACGTATTTTTGTCTGCGCATGTACAGTGTAAATCGTACGAATTTTGACGTATGGAAACGCCACCAACCTTGTGAAAATCGTACGATCGACTGAAGTTTTCTAACCTGCTGGAAAGACGAAAGTTGTACGATTGTACAGTATTTGCAGTTGTACACTGCGCATCCACCTCACGAATATCGGACGAAAACGCAATCGCATACGAAAATCGGCCGATATTCGTAAGGTGTATGGGAAGCTTAACACAGGGAGCTTGCTGACAGGGAAAGAGAGCAGAGTAGGGTTGGAGATGAGCTTTGGACACAGCAGAAAGAGATCAGACTGCAATTAGACTACAATTACCAACAGGCTTTATTCACCACATGTAAATGTGTCCACTATAGTGACCGGCGAGCACCTCTCACCCGAGTGGTAACTGTCGGCGGCCATTGATCTTTTTCATTTTTGGAACTGCCTTCCTTGCGATTCCCCGACACGGGGGAGCTGTGAAAGATTAATGACCGCTCTGGATTCAGGTCTCTTCGGAGTCATAAAAATTTCATCGGAGATGTTTCCAAATTTGTCATCAGCTTTGTGTGCGCAGATCGCTTTCTCATCTCCAGAAGAGACATGTTGTTGGGGACGCAGCGCAGTGACCTGCAGGCCTGTGTGTGTGTGTGCTGCGCCTTGACAC
Organism: Nanorana parkeri; assembly: GCF_000935625.1. Classification (NCBI taxonomy): domain Eukaryota; kingdom Metazoa; phylum Chordata; class Amphibia; order Anura; family Dicroglossidae; genus Nanorana; species Nanorana parkeri. Next base: position 135,775 of record NW_017307588.1, on the reverse strand, counting down.
CAACATGTCACTCACAGCTCTACCCGGGGCCTGCACAGCTGACCCTGCAATAGGGTGGAGGAGCTCAGACGCATCTAAAGCCAACATTGTAGAGCAGGCGAGGGTTAGGACCCCCGTGAGAGTTTTATTGCTTTGCCCCCCCC
>NW_017307588.1:133350-135513 GCF_000935625.1 Nanorana parkeri | reverse complement strand
TGTCTTTGTCCCTGCTGGGGAGATTCGCCCTCTCTATTGGCCCCATTGACTACTGATGAAAGTCCAAAAGTTGGGGAAAACCCAAAACTTTACACCACAACAGGAATAGAGGTGGGAATCTTCCTGTGGGGATACTTGTATGGTGACAACTGTCACGGAGTGTGGAAGTGTGAAAGAAATCATGTATAGCACAGTGTGCAGCTGTGTGAGATACTGTATATCATGTATTGCATAGTGTGTGCAGAGTGGAAGTGTGAAATACATATATATAATGTATAGCACAGTGTACAATCTGAAACAGCGAAGTGAAGCTGTGTGAGATATATAATGTACAGCACAGTGGACAGAATGAAGCTGTGTGATATATACACTATATTGCCAAAAGTATTGGGACGCCGGCCTTTACACGCACAATGTCGCACATGAACTCTAATGACAGCCCAGTCTTAGTCCGTAGGGTTCAATATTGGGTTGGCCCGCCCTTTGCCGCTGTAACAGCTTCAACTCTTCTGGGAAGGCGTCCACAAGGTTGAGGAGTGTGTCTATGGGAATGTTGGACCATTTGTGAGGTCAGGTACTGATGTTGGAGGAGAAGGCCGGGCTCGCAGTCTCCGCTCTAATTCAACCCAAAGGTGTTCTATCGGGTTGAGGTCAGGACTCTGTGCAGGCCAGTCAAGTCCCTCCACCCCAAACTGCCCCATCCATGTCTTTATGGACCTTGCTTTGTGCACTGGTGCGCAGTCATGTTGGAACAGGAAGGGGCCGTCCCCAAACTGTTCCAACAAAGTTGGGAGCATGAAATTGTCCAAAATGTCTTGGTATGCTGATGCCTTAAGAGTTCCCTTCACTGGAACTAAGGGGCCAAGCCCAACCCCTGAAAAACAACCCCACACCATTATCCCCCCTGCACCAAACTTTACACTTGGCACAATGCAGTCAGGCAAGTACCGTTCTCCTGGCAACCGCCAAACCCAGACACGTCCATCGGATTGCCAGACAGAGAAGCGTGATTGGTCACTCCAGAGAACACGTCTCCACTTCTCTAGAGTCCAGTGGCGGCGTGCTTTACACCACGGCATCCCACGCTTTGCATTGCACTTGGTGATGTAAGGCTTGGATGCAGCTGCTCGGCCACGGAAACCCATTCCATGAAGCTCTCTATGCACTGTTGTTGGGCCAATCTGAAGGCCTCACCAAGTTTGGAGGTCTGTAGCTATTTACTCTGCAGACAGTTGGCGACTTCTGCGCACTGTGCGCTTCAGCAGGGCCGGCGCTAGCGCAAGGCAACATGGGCACTTGCCTTACGGCGCCAGGGAACAGGGCGGAAAATAGATAGTGACAGTCGCCCGATTGAGACCAGCGTGTGGGCTGCCGCTGCGGGCGGCATCTGAAGTACGAGTCCCCGCCGGCCGCAGCGGTGCTGACCTGTGCAGTCTCCTCAGTGACAGTCTCACTGTCCTTGGCTACGTCCTCCTACGTCAGTGGGTGACGTAAGTGGCCCCGCCCCTGGTTCCCCTGGCCGCTAAGCCGCATGTGAAGGAGCGAGGGCTGCAGGAGGTGGAGCAACGGACGGATCGGACCAGCAGGCAGTGCGGCGTCATCCTGGAGGCGACCTGTTGAGGGACTCGGGAGCCGCCCGGTGCACACATTTGGAAGTTGGAACCGATCGAGGAGGCGTTTTCGGTTCACCCTCTCATGGTGACCCACCCCAGACCAGACACATCGGAAGACTCGTATCGGGAATCGGGATCGGGAGCTGGCTGAAGTGGGAGCGGTATGTAATGTAACAAAGACAAAGTGCACGTGGTATGTGTATAATGATTATACTGCACAATGCAGATTACCACTGACCAGTTATAGAGGAACTACAAATCCCAGCAATAATACATTATACAGCGCGATGGAGAATACCAGCAGCTATAGAGGAACAACAAATCCCAGCAATAATACATTATACAGGCTGCTTAATATATTATTGCTGGGATTTGTTGTTCCTCTATAGCTGCTGGTATTCTCCATTGCGCTGTATAATGTATTATTGCTGGGATTTGTAGTTCCTCTATAACTGGTCAGTGGTAATCTGCATTGCGCAGTATAATCATTATACAGCACAATGGAGAATACCACCAGCTATAGAGGACTACAAATCCCAGCAATAATACA
>NW_017307588.1:127892-131425 GCF_000935625.1 Nanorana parkeri | reverse complement strand
CTAGAGTCCAGTGGCGGCATGCTTTACACCACGGCATCCCACGCTTTGCATTGCACTTGGTGATGTAAGGCTTGGATGCAGCTGCTCGGCCACGGAAACCCATTCCATGAAGCTCTCTATGCACTGTTGTTGGGCCAATCTGAAGGCCTCACCAAGTTTGGAGGTCTGTAGCTATTTACTCTGCAGACAGTTGGCGACTTCTGCGCACTGTGCGCTTCAGCAGGGCCGGCGCTAGCGCAAGGCAACATGGGCACTTGCCTTACGGCGCCAGGGAACAGGGCGGAAAATAGATAGTGACAGTCGCCCGATTGAGACCAGCGTGTGGGCTGCCGCTGCGGGCGGCATCTGAAGTACGAGTCCCCGCCGGCCGCAGCGGTGCTGACCTGTGCAGTCTCCTCAGTGACAGTCTCACTGTCCTTGGCTACGTCCTCCTACGTCAGTGGGTGACGTAAGTGGCCCCGCCCCTGGTTCCCCTGGCCGCTAAGCCGCATGTGAAGGAGCGAGGGCTGCAGGAGGTGGAGCAACGGACGGATCGGACCAGCAGGCAGTGCGGCGTCATCCTGGAGGCGACCTGTTGAGGGACTCGGGAGCCGCCCGGTGCACACATTTGGAAGTTGGAACCGATCGAGGAGGCGTTTTCGGTTCACCCTCTCATGGTGACCCACCCCAGACCAGACACATCGGAAGACTCGTATCGGGAATCGGGATCGGGAGCTGGCTGAAGTGGGAGCGGTATGTAATGTAACAAAGACAAAGTGCACGTGGTATGCTGCATTGTATTGTATTATTTTGTATTGTTTTGTGCATTGTATAATATATTGTGTATTGTATTGTGCATTGTATATTGTATTGTGTATTGTATTGTGCATTGTATAATACAGCGGCACAATGCTGAATACCAGCAGCTATAGAGGAACAACAAATCCCAGCAATAATACATTATACAGGCTGCTTAATATATTATTGCTGGGATTTGTTGTTCCTCTATAGCTGCTGGTATTCTCCATTGCGCTGTATAATGTATTATTGCTGGGATTTGTAGTTCCTCTATAACTGGTCAGTGGTAATCTGCATTGCGCAGTATAATCATTATACAGCACAATGGAGAATACCACCAGCTATAGAGGACTACAAATCCCAGCAATAATATAGAGCTGCAATAATTAGTCGATTAAAATCGACAATGGAAAACATTGTCAATGTTTTTAATGGTCGGGGAGGGGAAGGGGGGGTGAGTTGGCAAAAATCCTTGCACCGGCTCTGCGCTTCAGCATGCGCTGACCCCGCGCTGTCATTTTACGTGCCCTACCACTTTGTGGCTGAGCTGCTGTTGTTCCCAGTTGCTTCCACTTTGTTATAATACCAGTAACAGGTGACCGCGGAATATTTAGTAGCAAGGAAATGTCACGGAACACCTGAATGCAATGATTTGGAGGGGCGTCCCAATACTTTTGGCAATATAGTGTATAATGTAGAGCACAGTGGACAGAGTGGGGTGGATTATATTGTTTTGTTGGATGCATGCAAGCACAGCAATATCGCTCCTCATTCTTCTAATACCCCGGAGGAGTCTGGCCGGTGGATCTTATATGCAGGAAACAGACGCTTGTCCTCATGAATATAGAAGTACAAAGACATCAGGTGACGTAACCGTCCCCAATCTAAATCTATATCATGTGTGGACGGATCTGCGAGGGGATTTGTGCCTATAAGAGGACCTGTCACTGGAGAACGTGGGTCAGTTCTTGGGGACACCTAATACCAGAACCGCTGCGCTGTCATAACTTGACCGCTCATGTTTGTTCATGAGAAACATTGGCACATCAACACAATCGCATCAGCTTCTGCATGTTAGTAGCCCTTTAAATAGTTAACGAGCCGGTATTGTATGTCGCGTTACACCATCGATGTACACACGGCGACTCACACCCTGTCCCCTGTGCCGCCCTCACACCATCTTCCCTATTAAATATACACGAGGGGTGATGTCAGGGGCTCTTGAAGTCGCCGATAGAACTGCCAAGCAACACGGCGTAAGCGGGCTGAGAAGCGGCCCAGACTCGCTGATGTCACGTCTTGCGTCTGGGCGCATCTCAAAAAGGGGTACCAGTTGCCTGCCCCTGCACTCCAGCTGTGCTTTAACTACAAATACCAGCATGCACCTGACCTCTGTGAGTCATGCCTGTGACTGTCAGTCTTGCAATGCCTCATGGGACTTGTAGTTCCACAACAGCTGGGGGGCCGTAGTTGCCCACCCCTGGGTTCGGGTATCACAGTCCAAAGACTAATGAATGAATAAAGGCCATTTAAAGTCTATGTCGGTGCAAAAAAACAAAACAGGTACAACACATGCACAAAGCCTTTACAAAATAGCTGTTGATCCTGCTAGCAATCCAGCGAGCTCCTAACTTCCTGTCTGAGCTGACAACGCTGCCTCTGCTGCACTGAAATCCAGAGCAGCGTTGTCAGCCCTGCCTGAGTTCTCCCCTGCTGCACTACAGAGTACCACCATCTTATGCAGATGAGGAGATGGGGAGGTCTAGGACCTGGTTATGCTGTCTGTCTGTGGTTCCGGGATCACAAAATTGGCTGAGCCAAATTGAAAATCATTAATTGGATATGCAGTTTAGTAGGGATGCACCGATATTTTTTTTTCCGGAAGCCCCATTAAGGAAGCCAGGCGACGTGTAATGACTCGCCACCCGGCTTCTGGATTAGTAGGGAAGCCGTCTCCATGCTTTTATCACCAGGTGATGAGAAAGCATGGAGCCGGCTTTCTGGCCAATCAGGAAGCCGGGCACCATGTAATGACACGGCAACCAGCTTCCTGATTGGCTGGGAAGCCGGCTCCATCCTCCCCCGGCACCTGGTGACGAGGGAGCATGAACCTGGCTTCCCGGCCATCAAAAAACCGGGCGTCGTGTCATTACACAGCGCCCGGCTTCCAATCACAAGTGAAGAGGGAGCATGGAGCCGGCTTCCCGGCCAATCAGGAAGCCGGGCAGCGTGTAATGACTTGCTGCCCGGCTTCCTGATACCAGAAGCTCGGGTATCGGGCTAGGCATCAAAGCATTTGGGCAAGTACGAGTACTCGCCCAAATACTCGGCATTGGCACCGATACCAGTATCGGTATCGGTGCATCCCTACAGTTTAGCATGGATCTAGCTTTTTTTTTTTAATACTGTATTTTTTTTTAATACAGTGCTTGTGGCCGGGACTGAGGCTTCTTGAGACTAGATCTGGGAAAGTAGGGAGCTCACTCATCTGCACCTTCTAATTATTGCTTATTTCAAAGAGGGGGATACTGGCATTCATAATGATTCAGCACATTAGGTAACACTGTATCTCATCGTACTCACCAGTTGGTCTGGAGTTTTGCTCGGGCCCCCCCCCCTTTTTTTTTAAATACTGTATTTTTTTAATACAGTGCTTGTGGACAGGACCGAAGCTTCTTGAGGCTACATCTGGGAAAGTAGGGAACTCACTCACTTCTAATGTCCTTTTCAAAGAGCGGGATACTGGCATTCATAGT
>NW_017307588.1:126989-127655 GCF_000935625.1 Nanorana parkeri | reverse complement strand
GAGTCTTCTTCTTCACTGTCTATTTATAGTGTTGGGTCTGCCAATGCCGATTCCTAAACTCCGAGCCTTCGATGATCATTCAGCTCCTCTCCTTATAGCCCCATCTATAATGAATGCACTGACGGCACCTGCTGATATTTGGCACTGAAACCCCATCCACCTGCTCCGCTCCATAAGGCGCCGTGACGCCCTCCCACGAATTACCTTTACCTGGCCTTGCTGGGGGAACCGGAGGGGGCAGATCTGGCCTGTGGACCAGGAGGCCTTTATCCTGGAGAAGGACCCATTGTACAGGTTCTGGATTCAGCTTCTGGTCCCCCTGCTTAGCGCTGGGCTCGGCCTGGATGCTGACAGGAGAAACTTGTGATGGCGGGCCGGCCTCACGTCACCAGCAGCAGAAGTAAATAACAGAGACAATGGGCTGACATGAGGCTCACATCTGCCTTATTACCATCAAAAAGGAGGCTCGCGCAGCACGCCAACACTGACAATCCCGGATCTTCCTCCTCTTACTCATCATCACCTGTTAACCTCTTATCGAACTTCTCGCTGCAGGACACAGCAAGAGCCGGACCCCATCTAGGAGAACCGGGCACCGCAAATGTATATATATACATATATATATATATATATCGGGGGAACCAAAATACCTCTCCGGCCGCCACC
>NW_017307588.1:119058-126814 GCF_000935625.1 Nanorana parkeri | reverse complement strand
TAGTTTTGCACAGTACAGGAAGGGATGAGACCCTTATTAGTTTGGGGCTTTTCTTTGCTAATCCATATTACAATCCATCCCTGCTGTCTCCTAAGTTGGTCGTGCACCAGTAGAATTTTGTTCAAAAAAATTCCTTTTTCAGAACATTTTGTGATTTTCTAATAGTCCATGGGGTCAAACCAACATTGTTGTTGGCCAGTTGATCAGCCATAGAGGAATTGTATTGATCGTTTCCAATCAATCAAACCTCGCGCGTGTGTGTGTGTCATACAACCGCTCATGTCACATATCGAATTAATGGTCGTTTCGATAGATGGTTTCTTATATCCCGCGCCTTCAATCAATACCGTATCTGTTACATTGTTCCATATTTGAAACAATGATGGATGGCTTTGTTTGCGATCGCTCATAAACCAATCACAAATCGATACGTGCACGGCCACCCTTGCGCTTTGGAATGGGAGTTCAGCGCTGGCACGTTTTGTCCTGTTTTTTGCTTTACCAAATTTACCCAAATGTTTTTGCCAGCCATCCGCCCGGACGAGCAGACGCCGAACATCCTGCAAAGCGCGTAAAACTCCTTCCGCGCAGGAAACGCCTGCGTTGTTTGCAGCAACCCTTCCGGACGCCCCACGCGCTCTGTAAAAGGTGACCCACGCCTTGTTGTACACTGGTAACCCAAGCATGGAAGAGGGTCATGCCTGTGCTTAGTAGAGAGCAGGGCGCTGTGTACATTAGCAGCGTGCAGCCCGCAGCTGGGAAACCGAAGCTTTCTGTAACCAAGAAGCGATCTCTTTAGCAAACAAAGCCTCTGCTGCCGGCGGATCAGATAACCGGGCAGCCCGTGAGCTTACCTTAGCCACCACGCTCACATGTCCGACGCGGGCCGCAGTCCTATGGCCAGCCGGCTCGGGAAGGGGGGGGACGCCTCCTACCATGGGCCACACGGGTGGCGAGGACGGTAATAGTTGGGGGGGTTTAGGAGACCCCCAGAGCCATGGCTACTGCCCCGCACACACCAAGGGCGCGCGCTCCTTCCCAATGCATATTTGATGACAGCTATTATTGTCAATTCACTGGTGGATGGCGAGGGAACTGCTGCGCTGCCTTTAACCCCCCGGCGGCCTCCTTCTCCCGAAGGAAGACGCAGATTAAAGAAAGCCTGTCATGGCCACCCTCCCGCCAGGAAATGTCAGCTGCCTGGTTGCTATGTTCATCTCCTGGCTTCAGTACTTTCTGAAACGCGGGCCTGAGAAAGGTAGACAGATGACGAAAGTCCAAAGTCCTTATCGGCGTTCTGGGTCAGCGGTCCAACTTTTGGAATCAGTCGGCAAGGCATCCAAGCAAAAAGCATTTTCAAAGTGCGGGGGTCAGTAATGGAGGCCTCCCCCCCCCCAAAAAAGTTACATTATGTGAAATGGATACAGTCCACACATAAGTGCTGTTCAGCTAGAGGCGGAGGTTGGGTGAATTCTTTTCGGGACCTTCCCCAGGGAGGGTTCCTCGCTCAGGATCCAGTATAGCCTGTAATATGAAGTGAAACTGACAGGGTGGGAACCCCTGGTCACATACGTAGCAGGTGGGCGGAGCTGGGGACCGCTACAGAGGTCCTACCCTTTGACTCTCATCAAGTAGTTTGTGCTCTTAACTTTGTATCTATTCAAAAGCAAAGTATCAGATATAAATGGTCTGAACCTTAAATAGGATCTGTCCACCCGCTGATACTCGTCTTCCATATCAAGAGACTTCCATAAATACCCGGAACTTCCAAGTTTGTGGGCGTATGTGACCTCCTCCCAGCAGCCAATCCCTGGGCCCAAACACTGTCACATGAGGTGGAGGAAGACATGTATGCTGTGTAAGCTCCTACACTGAACATAGGGAGCTGAGACTACTTTGGAGGAACAGAGAAGTGGGAGAGGCATGGGGGAAGTATCAGTGCGTGGGGAATATTTCATATTTGCATAACTCAGTCCAAGAGCCAGAACACTGCTTGCACTAGGACTGGGGGGCTCTTAAGGGGAGTACTGAGACAGGATGCTGTGATGTTTTCAGGAACCTGATGGCTCCTCCCACCAGCCTTGATCTGCCTTGCATTGCATAGAGAAGCACAGACACCCAATGATGTCATCACTGGGTCTAAAATAAAGTATGTAAACACAAAGGCTTGTTTTAGAAATGTCATTAGTATGTTGATGAGGAGGGGGGGGGGGGGCACCAGGGAAGGCAAAATATAACCAGAATAAACTTCAATGTTATAGTGTACATATAGCCAAAGCTATTTTCTATTATTTTGGAAAGAATTTGAAAGGCGTTAGACCCCATGTCAGCTTTTTAATGCTCTGTGTCTCTGCTGGAGAGCTGCACCTCTTTATTTGCCCTGGGGACCATTGAGACAGAAAGGGAGGGGAACCCCAAAATTTTACAGCGCTCACCAGAATGGAGGGTAAAAGGGGACATCTGCTTCAGTGACAACTGTCTAAAGGGGATTCCTTTTACTTTAAATAATAATTTGTATTCCTTTTTATGTTCCATTGTACTCCACCACAGACCGCTTGTTCCAACCCCTGTAACCGTCACTTTTGCTGGACAGCTTGGTCTGCACGTATAGACCTTTCACAATCAGTGCAGTGTATGGAAACCCTGACATCTATGGGGAAGGACTTGGAACCCAATGAGACAGTATAAATGTACAGGAACTAAAGGAGTCAGAAGGCTCTCCAACTGAAGCCGTGCATGAAAAGCATGAAACATGACTGGTAGCCAGAGAATACTGAATTCCTATTGATAGGAAAAGAAAAAAAATGTTGTGAATGGGTCGCTCTCAGGAGCTCGGTGACTACAAGCGTGGTACCGTGATAGGTTGTCACCTGTGCAATAAGTCCATCCGTGACATTTCTTGGCTACTAAATATTCCGCGGTCAACTGTTACTGGGATTATAACAAAGTGGAAGCAACTGGGAACAACAACAACTCAGCCACGAAGTGGTAGGCCACGTAACATGACAGAGCGGGGTCAGTGCATGCTGAAGCACACAGTGCGCAGAAGTCACCAACTGTCTGCAGAGCCAATAGCTACAGACCTCCAAACTTGGTGTGGCCTTCAGATTGGCCCAACAACAGTGCATAGAGAGCTTCATGGAATGGGTTTCCATGGCCGAGCAGCTGCATCCAAGCCTTACATCACCAAGTGCAATGCAAAGCGTGGGATGCCGTGGTGTAAAGCACGCCGCGACTGGACTCTAGAGAAGTGGATACGTGTTCTCTGGAGTGACCAATCACGCTTCTCTGTCTGGCAATCCGATGGACGTGTCGGGGTTTGGCGGTTGCCAGGAGAACGGTACTTGCCTGACTGCATTGTGCCAAGTGTAAAGTTTGGTGGAGGGGGGATTATGGGGAGGGGGGTTTCAGGGGTTGGGCTTGGCCCCTTAGTTCCAGTGAAGGGAACTCTTAAGGCGTCAGCATACCAAGACATTTTGGACAATTTCGGGCCCCGTTCACACTGAGCGATTTATCGCGCAGTAATCCGCACGATATCGCTCTCCAATACATCTCAATGGGGCTCTGTCTGTCGCGGGTCGTGCGTCGCTACAGCAGGACCCTTTTTGGAGCGGATTTTGCCGCGATTCTAGTCTTTTCAATGCAAGCATTTACGCGATATTGCGCGACAAACCGCGCAAAATGCAAATCACGCGACAAATGCGCGATTTGCGAATCGCTCAGTGTGAATGGGGCCTCATGCTCCCAACTTTGTGGGAACAGTTTGGGAATGGCCTCTTCCTGTTCCAACATGACTGCACACCAGTGCACAAAGCAAGGTCCATAAAGACATGGATGGGGGAGTTTGGGGGGGAGGAACCTGACTGGCCTGCACAGAGTCCTGACCTCAACCCCATAGAACACCTTTGGGATGAATTAGAGCGGAGACTGCGAGTCCGGCCTTCTCCTCCAACATCAGTACCTGACCTCACAAATGGTCCAACATTCCCATAGACACACTCCTCAACCTTGTGGACGCCTTCCTAGAAGAGTTGAAGCTGTTATAGCGGCAAAGGCCGGAGCCAACCCAATATTCAACCCTACGGCCCAAGACTGGGAGGCCATTAGAGGTCATGTGCGTGTGAAGGCGTCCCAATACTTTTGGCAATATAGTGTATAAAAATGATATATATCCATCTATATATCTTAATATTACATTTCACCAGCTAAGGTACTTGTACACGGCCGTCTTCCTTTACTATAGAGCAGGGGTGGGCAACTCTAGCCATCCAGCTGTGCTTTATAATACAAATCCCATTATGCCTCTGCGAGTCACACCTGTAACTGTCAGTCTTGCAATGCCTCATGGGACTTGTAGTTCCACAACAGCTGGAGGGCCGGAGTTGCCCACCCCTGCTATAGAAGAAGCTTATAGCCCATATACCTATGGAGGATACATATACAGACACACACACATCATTACCAAAGTGCAACTGATTTTATTTGGGTTGATCCATGGACACGGTCGCCGCGTTTTTGTTTGTTAGAATAACAGTCACCTGAATCACCAATAATGAACGAATCGCTCTGTTATTAAACGCCATTGCTCCAGGATTCTGCCGGTGTGTATTGCATCAGTGTTTGCGTGGTATGATTAGTGACACCGCAGCCATCTTTGTCCCAGAGCCGGCCATAAAACGTGACGGGGTTAGCATATGTTTTTGCAGAGACATTTATGGTTTCTCAACTGGAAGATGTAACATGACAATTAAAATGGTTTCCAATGGAGCGGGCCCGTCCTATTTCTTGACTATCTGGATAACATCTTCGTGCTCCATGTTGTGGGTGAGGCCGACTCTCTGAGGGCTGTATTTGGTGCTGGTCCCCTGCGGGGAAAAATGAAAAGTGACTGTTAGGGTTAAACAGCGATAAAGGCAAATCTTCGTATTCTGGGGATGCACCAATAACGTTTTTTCGTTATTGAGTACCGATATTTTGCCTTCGGTACTAGTCGATACCAAGTACTGATACTGGGGCTTCCACTGTCATGGAGCCAGCTTCCCGGGCATTAATTGGAAGGGAAACCGGCTTCCCAGCCAATCAGGAAGTCGGCTTCCTGATTGGCCGGGAAGCCTGCTCCATGCTGATTGGCTGGAAAGCCAGCTTCCCAGCCAATTAGCAAGGAGCCGGGTGATCGGCCTGCCAATCAGGAAGCCGGGTCATGTTCCCCTACGGCACTGCCGGTTAAAGGAAATTTTCCTCTGACCTGAAGTTCTGGTATCGGGGAAGGTATCGGAGCATTTGGGTGAGTACGAGTACTCGTCCCAATACTCGGTATCGGTGCATCCCTACTGTATTCTGTCGTGTGAGACACTTACCCAAACCAAAGCGTATTTAAACTGACCAACGAGCGTCCGGTGAATGCGATGGCACTGAAACAAAGTAAAACAAAGCTGCTTCAATGGCAAGTAAAAGGGGCAAATGATGAAAATGCACCGTAACAGAGAGAAAATGCAAAATATTATGTTTTTATTAAATTTAGTGCCGAGAGGGAGGGGACGCCCACAATGAGAAATCCACATGAATCAAGACTAAAAAATAAAATAAAGGGGGGATTCCTGACCCCCAAAACGCATTGGCTGTGCATATCTTCTTGTCGCCATTTGTGAAGCCAATAAATTCGGGTTCTTGAGACAGTTACCTGGCGCTCTTTTTTTTAGTTTTCATTCACCTGGATTTCTCATTCTGGATGTTCCCTCCACTCTGGAGGGACCCCCATTTTGTGAAGAGCTGCCGCAACCGAGCCATCAGATCCAAATGTGCTCCAGGGGGACAAATAGGTGAAAGAAAGGAAGCATCTTTATTCGGATACTTTAAGAAAACAACAAATATATACTCACCACGTGTTCCACAGACGCCCCCTTTCTGAGGATAATTGCATCTGTAAAGTCCGGCCTCTCTGTAAGGAAATAGAAAGGAAATTATATACCATTGTAAATAGGATTTGTTACATAAGCTAGTTATCATTTCCCTGTGGTCAGAATGCACAGCAGAATGTTCTCACAGATTTACATATGGGTTGCGTTTTTAAGTGCCCCTTCCTTCTCCCTTGCTCCACCAGCCCCTTCCTTCTCCCTTGCTCCACCAGCCCCTTCCTTCTCCCTTGCTCCACCAGCCCCTTCCTCCTCCCTTGCTCCACCAGCCCCTTCCTCCTCCCTTGCTCCACCAGCCCCTTCCTCCTCCCTTGCTCCACCAGCCCCTTCCTCCTCCCTTGCTCCACCAGCCCCTTCCTCCAACAGCCCCTTCCTCCAACAGCCCCTTCCTCCAACAGCCCCTTCCTCCTCCCTTGCTCCACCAGCCCCTTCCTCCTCCCTTGGTTCTCCATGTACACAGGTACAGTGCACAGGAAGTTATTAGCTCACAAGATTTCTGGCAGGATCAACAGGTATTCTTCATATAATTCATTTTGTAAATAGGATTTGTTACATAAAAAGGTACAGTTATAATTTCACTGTGGTCAGAATGCCCCGATGCGCTCAGATTTCCTCCACTCCACCAGCCCCTCCTTGTACACAGGCACAGCACACAGGGAGTTATCAGCTCACAAGATGTCAGGCAGGATCAACAGGTATTTTTGCACTTTTCAAACATGTAACAAAACATTTGTAATGATCTATTTAGCAGAGCAAAAGGAAGTGAAAAAAAAAAGAAAAGAAAAAGATCATAGTTGGGGTTTACATACACTTCAAACACAGATATGCTAGCAGCTGGTTTAAAGTGACATTCAGCACTCTCATTAAGCTCTCTGTTTAACATTCCCTAACTGCAACTGAATGGTATGTGAAAGGCTTCAACAAAGCTTTCTGAAAGCTCTGCAAATGCTTTATAAAAGCTTTCTGTACACAAAGCTCTGATAAAAGCTGAAGCCAGTGTGAATGAGGCCCAAGAGGCTGTTTTGAGCATAGTACGTTCACAGCTCCTGTTTTTTGTACTCGCATGCTACCGTTTCTAATTACAGGGTCACCTCAGTGTGGTCCAGGACCAGTACCAGGTAACCCATAAAAAGCATCAACCCCATTAACTCCCCCCCCCCATGGGCAAAGTGACAGGTTCACAGGAATACATCTACAGGATGAAAAGTAGAAACTAAGATTATAGCTGGTACATGTTACTTACGTCCTCGCTTTTTGGTGTAGATACAGGTGAGTGACAAACACTCCCACAGCATTTCCAGCAACCAATCTAGATTTAGCTTCATCCCACAACTAAAGAAGGAACAAGAGGAGGAGATGGTTAGGAAATAGTCTGACATGTTGGCATTTCATCAATGGTGGCACAAGAGCTGCTGCTCTGTTCTATTCCGGAAAGAACACCATTTGTGATGAGGCCATTTTGTTCTTCCTGTGTTTAGGTGGATTAGCTCAGGTACTTCAGCTTCCTTCCACAACCTGAAAACAGCAGATTGAAGGGTCGGTACAACAAAAATGGATGTTTTAGATTTTGGTCGATTCTGGAAAGTTAAACACCCTTTTATGTTGTCCTCTCGGGGACTCTAGTGATGAGATCTCTGCACCAAGTCCCCAATATTGTACATATGCTGTAACCCATTATGAGGGGTCCTTGCTGGACTTTATATTATGAAGAATGTAAAAGGAGGAGCTGGGATACACAGAGGTGTGCGGGAAAACCACAAACTCCCTGGTGGACATGAACAGTCAGGAATAGGCAGGGAGGTAAGAAGATCTCACTGTTACCCACCATTAAAAATGTAGGGGGG
>NW_017307588.1:98274-119028 GCF_000935625.1 Nanorana parkeri | reverse complement strand
GAGAGAGAGAGAGGGGGGTGTGAGAGGGGGGGAATATCTTCTCCCGCCCCAGAACGCAGGGAAGCATGGCTGGATGTGCTCCAGTGCGTTCCGTCAGCGAATCATGCTGCAACGCACCGTCGCTGGTGTGAACCGGCCCTAAAGACAAAATAAACCCAAAAAGTCAGCTGACAAAAACCGGTCACTCAGGTACTTCGATAAGCAAGACAAGACCCATCGTATACAGACAGCCTTGAGCTCACCTGATCACCACGCTGTGAGGTTGCCTGGCCAATCTGTCCACTTCCTCCATAGAGATCTGATCTACTTTGTTGTATACCTGCAGAGAGAAAACAAACAGAGGCTACTAAACCGATCCTAAAGAGTATGTAAACCCCTCCGAAGAACTTCTCTTGTTTGGCCCCTTTTGATCTGTCAAATATATAATTAAAAGTTTTTTCATATCTGTCCAAAGTGTAATAAATACTTTGTCATCTCATAACTTCCTGTGTTTTGTTCCTAGTTCTCATTAAACCTCAAAACAGCTTCCCCCCCATGTCATGGAGATGAGGAGAAGGGGAGGTGTTCTGTAGACACAACACACTTTCTATTCCAGAGTGACAACACTGCTTCTCCATGGATACAGTACATGACTGTTGTCAGTTTATCTTCCCCAGTTCAAAATGACTATTTCTAATATGTGTGAAACCTAAAATCAATCCTGATAGATGGTTAGGGACAATTCCGTGTAGTGAAAGTAGATCTCCAGCTTTCTAAAGCTGCCTGGTCCTGCTAAAAAGTGGAGATTGAAATCCTTACCCTTCCTCGGTTTTCCAGGAAGAGTAATACAGTCCAGTTCACATCCCCTTCGGCATTCGGCACAAGGTCCGTCAAGGAGTATCAGTCTCACTACAAGAAGGTCTGACCTCTCAGCCATGTCACTCAGTGACAGCTGAAACCCCGGAGCAATGAAACCTTCCAGGACAAATTACATTTAAAACATTCATGGCGACCATTAAAAATATATAAGAAGGATTGCCATAAACTTTATATTAGACCTGCAGGTCTGGGGAGCTTTCCATACAATAGTGCGACCTTCACACTGAAACAGGAATCCCTACTCAGGGGCATAGTACAGCTCACTGGTGCTCGACTCCTTTAAGGAGTTTTTGAGCCTGATGAAGGGGACCCTGTGTGGCCCCGAAAGCGCTTGCACCTTAATGACAATGTCGTGTCATTAAATGGATTTATTCTCACTTTATTTCTGGTGTGCTGGTGACATTCTTTTGAACAACTCCTTTAAGGGACCCTGTCACTGTGTGAACATTTTTAAACCAAGCTTTATTTGTAAAAACAAATGCCACAGATCACTGCCGAGATCCTGTGAACTTCCCTTTTGAAGGACGCTGAGAAACCAACATTTTGGGAGTGTCGATCTTCATCTCCTGCTGGCTCCTCCCTCTAACCCAGGGGTGTCAAACTCAATTTAATCGTGGGCTGTATCAACATTATGGTTGCCCTCAAAAGGTATCTGTAAGACTATATAAATGTATCTAATCTTTATCATAATTGCCTCTGCATTCGATTATCACTGGTTTTAGTAATAACTTAATACCTAGATCTGAAAGTAGAAGTCTAGGAAATGGCTTGGTGGGCCGGATTCGGCCCCTGGGCCTTGAGTTTGACACATGTGCTCTAACCTCTACGTATCACAGCAGGGTTTTTCAACCAGGGTTCCCCAGGACGTCCTCAGGGGTTCCTCTGCTGGTCAATGTTGCAAGGAATTTAAGTCCACCCAACTGTGGCTTCAATGTTCTTCAAAAACGATTGCTCATTGAAATACCAAGTAAATCAGGGGCGGAATGATATCAGTGGCGGATCTCTAATGCTGGCCATGATGTTGGCTGATTCACAGGAATCAGACAAAATTCATACAGTAGGTGGCCCTGGGCATAAATAAAAGTTAATTACACAATGGACGTATGCCAAAGGAGCCGGGCCCAAAAAAAAAAATCAGCCGCAGCTGCTGTTCATGTGTGCCGACAGTGGCGGGAGCTGTAGCGCTGCAGGTCTCATACACCTCAGTGTAGCGGTCTCATCTCTGCCCCCTTTGTCTCCTGGCCAATCACAAAGAAAACGGCCCCAGGCTCTGTTCTGTGATTGGCCGGGAGTATAGGAGGACAGAGAGAACACCTGCAGCGCTACAGTCCTGGAAGTTTAGCAGGAGCTAGACTTCCACCTGCATGTATACTGATGATCTGCAGGGAGAAGGATACAGCTCTCATTATGGCAGATGGCTTTACAGCAAAGTCACCTTACATCTTATCTGAACTGCAGTAAGATTACTGTGCTTGGAGTTGGATTTTAGGGTAAAGATTGGTTTAAACATTTCTGTATAGCAACAGGGTCACCTTAAGCTCCTCTTATTGCCAAGTCACAGGTGCCATCTTGTAGGAGTTTCAACAACACAATTGAGTACTGTCCGTGATACGGTTTTATTTGCACTAATTGTTACATTTTCAGGACAGGCTTTCACAGCATGGACCAAGAAAAAGGGGGTAGACTTCTCCGAAAATGCTTGCCCTGAACACTGAACGGCAAGTGCAATGTAAAATGTCCTTGACAGTACTGTATATGTTGTTGCAAGTTTACCAATATAACTACAATCACATGTAGCACGTAGGAGCTACAGAACTACTTGTCGTTTCTGCTACTAGGAAACCTGAACTGCAGTCAGTAGGGCGTGCGTGTTGCAAATATTTTAGTTATTTGCAGCTCACTTGTTGAGTGATTATTTGCAACATCTGGAGCCAGCTATCTATTGACAGTCTATGTCAGGTGTAGACAAACCCCCGGCCGCTCCAGCTGTGGTGTAACTACAAATCCCATGAGGCATTGCAAGATTGACAGCCACAGGAATTACACCCAGAGGCAGATGCAGGATGGGATTTGTGGTTATACCACAGCTGGAGGGCTGGAGTTTACCTACTCCTGTCCTATGTTATCCAACACAGTGGAGGATGACCCTGGCACGCCAGCGTAGACAAGTGCTGTAGCCGGTTACAGCACCAACAATGTAGCCACTACAAATTATTGAAGAACACAATCATAGGCACTAGGGATGCACCGATACTGGTATCGATACCGAGTTTTTGGCCGAGTACTCGCCCAAATTCTCCGATGCCTAGCATGGTACCTGAACTTCCGGTTTTCTGGAAGCCAGGCAGCGAGTCAATACACGCTGCCTGGCTTCCCGATTGGCCGGGAAGCCGGCTCCATGCTCCCTCGTCACTTGGTGACAAGGGAGCATGGAACCAGCTAATCAGGAAGCCGGGCAGCGTGTAATGACTCACTGCCTGGGAAGATGGCCAATGAGGAAGCCGGACGGTGAGTCACCTGGTGACGAGGAAGCATGAAGACGGCTTACCTGCTAATCGGGAAGGCGGGTGGCAAGTCATTACACACTGCCTGGCTTCCTTAATGGGACTTCCGGTACCGTTAAAAAATTTGGTACTTGTACTCTATAGCGAAAAACCGTATCGGTGCATCCCTAATAGGCACTATGAAGGCGATGGTGGTGCTTACACAACCAAAGCAGGCAGGAACCTGCGATAAGGTTTGCTAAAAATAATACTTGGCCTGGGGTGAATTAATGTCATCTGACAGAAAGTTAGGAAACCACAAAAGGAATGCACATGTCATTCTGGGGCTGTCATCTTGTAAACAGGAAGCTGGGACCCATCAAGGACTCACATAGAGGCAGGCCATGTAGACTCTGTTCCCAACTATAACATCGATGAAGTCATCCGGACTGCAGTCTTCTCTGAACAGGACCTCTGCGTTGAATATTTCTGGAAAGGTAAGTTAAGGACCATTCTACAGACAGAGCCTCAGTGGGGGTAAGAAGTGACTATAAAAATAAGCCACTTGGTGAGATTTGTTTTGTGGAAGGGGACCCATTGAAAACATCGCATAGAAGACAGTTATAGAGGTGGTAAACCTAAATGCATCTTATCACAGATCTAGACTTGGCATTTCCACCCAAATTCAATTCTTATGCCCCCTTATGATTTCTGGCAAAGAGGATACTATATTCATGAAGGATGAGCTGCACCAGCTTTTCGGAGCACTGCGTCAGAGGTACGGTGGAGTTGAATGAGATTCCTCCACCTTTCTTGGGCTGCAACGAAAAAGCAGAATTAGACCTGATTTTTATTACATACCTCCTGTTTGGCCAACCAGATCTCATCTGTGAGATACTAACCCTTTGTCTAGCCGGGGGTGGGCAACTACGGCCCTCCAGCTGTGCTTTAACTACAAATCCCAACATGTATCTGCCTCTGGGAGTCATGCCTGTAACTATCAGTCTTGCAAAGCCTTATGAGACTTCCACAACAGCTGGAGGGCCGGAGTTGCCACCTCTGCTCTAGATCCTCACCAATTCAGTTCTTTTCAAGAAAATCTATACATTGTTCTATATAGTGAATTAAACCTCTGAAGCTGAACTCATGCAAACAGCTAAATAACGAGATGAAATACAGACATGAGAGCGGTTTAACCTGCCAAACTATTTGTATGACTGGCGCTGACTGGCGGAACGGACGGGGAGGGGGCGGGTACAGCTGGCTCTGCATCTAGATAGGCAGAGCCAGCTGTCAATCACGCTGCTGGGTGGATCCAGACAGTAATGTCGGGATCCGTCCCGGCTGCGGCGGTCTCAGTATACCGCAAGCTGTAGCTCGCAATATACTGAGCTTTGGGACACGGGAGGACGCTATCATCTTATAGACAGCGAGGGGAATTTATCAAACTGGAGCAGACAATATCTAGAGCAGCTGTGCACGTAAACCAATCAGCTTCTCTCTTTCATTTTCAAACCTTAACTGAACAAACAGAAGAGAAGCTGATTGGTTGCCATGGGCCCTCGTAATGTTTTCTGTATCCATATTACATTTTTATAACTAGTCTTTAAATAGAAATAGAACGGAGTCATCTGTCAGCGACCGATCGCTCACCTTGAAGTAAATATTGGGTTTTTCCTTGTTCAGTCGGATGCCTACGGTCTCCAGCTCTTTCTCCAGCAGATTTCTAGCACAGAAACGACGACAGTGCAGATTAGTATGACATTAAAGTCCGACTCCGGACAAAACTTTACATTTTGTTGATGGATAGAGTGGGTAGTGTTAGAAGGTCTGACAGGTCTTTATTGCTGTCTGTGACTGTACTGGGGAGATTTTCTCTATGAAACTTTTAAACCAGGACAAGGAAGACAGAGACGATAATAAAGCAGTTACTGACTCCACCTTTCTATGCTCTAAGTTAATAATTTCATGATTTATGAAAAGGTCTTTCTTAAAGGGCAAGTTCACATCTGTTAAATCATGAAAAGTTGAATGTGCCATTAGTGTCCGTGAATGACGCAGCAGAAATCAGGCTGCATGGTGTAGCACTGCCCACCAGAGGAAGCCTTGTGCAACACTTCATGTTCATGACTGCTTGTGGCTCCGTCCCTCGCCCGCTGCACTCCCTCCCTGGCGCCAGGGGTACTCACCACTCCATCGCATAGCTGTCCATTCAAGGAGGTCCTGGATGCTACAGGATATGAATATCCACAACATGGCAGCGTACATAGGGAGCATGGATGGCAAACCGCCCCATTCAAGGCAAGGCAGAGGAGAACTCTGAGCCGAACCAAATGTGAGTAAGGGAAAGCTCTGCTAGAGCCGATATGCGCCCGGGGATGGTTGCTTTTCCTCAAGGCGGATAAGAAACCTCAGGGATAGATGGGGAGGGAGGGTCCCATAATAGGATAACCTGAAGGTTAATCCTAGGACAAGCCCAGGCATGCATCTCTGAATATATGCCGACACTGTCCTTCCTTTTGGAGGGGGGCTACTTGTGTTCCCCATGGTCCCTGTGTGCGTTGTAAAGTAGTTACCGCTCCAAACTCACTCCTGTGATGGACTACAATCTCAATACAAATTAGTAAACTAAACCTGAGATTGTAGTCCAATGCAAGCTAGCTGTCATTTGTCTAGTCTAGAGCAGAAACGAGTCTGATAGGCTGCTATAAGAAACTATTCAACTGCCATTTTACATCAAAGGAAATGGATTCCAGCATTGAAAAGTGCAGAAGAGGTGGCTTCATGAACCTACTGACCTCTGCACCTCGCCCTTTGTGGCGTCCAACATCATAATGACCACGTCCGATGTTCGAGCCACGGCGATAACCTGCCGTCCTCTGCCCTTCCCTGAAAGAGAACAGAAAATGTGTAAAGCCGGGTCTGTCATGTAAGGTGAAGGACTTCCTGCCGGCATCGAACATGGCACCCAAACGACATGATCAGAGCTATCTAAACGATCACCAAGTGATACACCAACACTGAACAGCTCAGGAGCTCCACTCACCCTGGGCTGCCCCTTCAATGATCCCAGGGAGATCCAGTAGCTGGATGTTCGCTCCTTTGTACTAAAAATAAAAAGGAAATAATGAAGAAGAAAAAAAAAAAAGGAGTTACCCAACTTCACGTCAATATGCATTTTATTTTTCGGGTGTTTGCTTTCAGGAAATATATAATTCTTGGGGGGTTTTAAGTCATTTTCAGGCCTACAATGCGGATTATAACACGTGTACAAAAAGGCGCACTCACCTCGATCACTCCGGGAATGCAGGTCAGGGTGGTGAACTCATAAGAAGCGGCCTCGCTGGCTGTAGATGTCATTAGACTCAAGAAGGTGGACTGCAATGAAAAAAAACATATATATATATATATATATGATAAATGTGTAATATATAGTGGAACCTCTGATGTCACTTTTAAAGGAGAACTGTGGGGTTAGGGCTTGCCCCATAGTTCTCCTTTGGGTAACGGGAGGACACAAACTAGCGTCCTCCGGTCACCCTAAGCTCAGTATACCGCGAGCTACAGCTCGCGATATACTAAGCCACAGCTGAAGCGGATCCCGACAATTATGTCTGGATCCGCCCAGCTGCGTGAGTGACAGCTGGCTCTGCCTATCTAGAGGCAGAGCCAGCTGTACCCGCCCCCTCCTCCGTCCTGCCAGTCACTCCTGGAGGATCGGAGCGAGGAATCCAGCCCCTCCCCTGTCACGGCAGAGAGCCGTGACAGGATCGAGAGGTGAGCGAACGCCGGTATGTGTTCGCTCACCTCCCGATCTACTGAGCCGACCTGTGACAGTCTCATTGTCACAGGTCGGCTAGAACTATGAAGTGAGTGAAAAGCACTCACCTCATAGTTCTCCTTTAAGAATGTTTGGGTCTCATGCACACGGGTGTATAGATGTTCCCTGCATGAAAAGTGGTCCATAAGGCTTAGGGACCAATAGGGCCATACAGCCGCTTATGTCAGTAGAAGTTGAGATGAGTACTACCGGTATGTACAAAGTCATTCATGCTGAATGAGTGAAGGCCGAGGTCACTCTCTGCCGCCGCCTAGTGAAAGGGCCGGAGGAGAGATGTAAACAACAATAAGCCCCCCCTCCCTCCTTTTACTCCGGAGGTCAGAGGACCTGTGAGGTCATCATGTCTAATGCAGAGCCCGAAGTCCTGCACGACACGCAACATGGAGGGCTGGAGCAGAGGTGAGAGACGTGAGCGATAACTGTCGGGGAGCAGGGATTAGGTAAGTAAAAGTCCTTTATCCCGGTCCCTTAGGCATAAACAAGCAGTTAACCCTTGCGATGCCCGAGGTTTGGTTTAGCCCCACTGCAAGGAGAAGGTTCCTGTTTGCCCGGAGATGGGCTTTACAATTAGTGGTCAGTGTAGAGGGGATTCCCTGGCATTGGGGGTCGGGGTAGAGGGGATCCCCTGGCATTGGCGGCCGGCATAGCGGGGATCCCCTGGCATTGGCGGCGGCGTAGAGGGGATCCCCTGGCATTGGCGGCCTGTGTAGAAGGGGGCCTGTGTAGAAGAGATCCCCTTTCATTGGCGGCCTGTGTAGAAGAGATCCCCTTTCATTGGCGGCCTGTGTAGAAGAGATCCCCTTTCATTGGCGGCCTGTGTAGAAGAGATCCCCTTTCATTGGCGGCCTGTGTAGAAGAGATCCCCTTTCATTGGCGGCCTGTGTAGAAGAGATCCCCTTTCATTGGCGGCCTGTGTAGAAGAGATCCCCTTTCATTGGCGGCCTGTGTAGAAGAGATCCCCTTTCATTGGCGGCCTGTGTAGAAGAGATCCCCTTTCATTGGCGGCCTGTGTAGAAGAGATCCCCTTTCATTGGCGGCCTGTGTAGAAGAGATCCCCTTTCATTGGCGGCCTGTGTAGAAGAGATCCCCTTTCATTGGCGGCCTGTGTAGAAGAGATCCCCTTTCATTGGCGGCCTGTGTAGAAGAGATCCCCTTTCATTGGCGGCCTGTGTAGAAGAGATCCCCTTTCATTGGCGGCCTGTGTAGAAGAGATCCCCTTTCATTGGCGGCCTGTGTAGAAGAGATCCCCTTTCATTGGCGGCCTGTGTAGAAGAGATCCCCTTTCATTGGCGGCCTGTGTAGAAGAGATCCCCTTTCATTGGCGGCCTGTGTAGAAGAGATCCCCTTTCATTGGGGGCCTGTGTAGAAGGGGGCCTGTGTAGAAGAGATCCCCTTTCATTGGTGGCCTGTGTAGAAGAGATCCCCTTGCATTGGTGGCCTGTGTAGAAGGGATCCCCCTGGCATTGGTGGCCGGCGTAGAGGTGATCCCCTTGTATTGGCGGCCGGCATAGAGGGGACCCCTTGCATTGGCGGCCGGCATAGAGGGGACCCCTTGCATTGGCGGCCGGCATAGAGGGGACCCCTTGCATTGGCGGCCGGCATAGAGGGGACCCCTTGCATTGGCGGCCGGCATAGAGGGGACCCCTTGCATTGGCGGCCGGCATAGAGGGGACCCCTTGCATTGGCGGCCGGCATAGAGGGGACCCCTTGCATTGGCGGCCGGCATAGAGGGGACCCCTTGCATTCGTAGTAGGGGTGTCCCGTTGCATTGGCGGCCGTTATAGAGGGTCCCCCTTGCATGGGCGGCCGGCATAGAGGGGACCCCTTGCATTGGCGGCCGGCATAGAGGGGACCCCTTGCATTGGCGGCCGGCATAGAGGGGACCCCTTGCATTGGCGGCCGGCATAGAGGGGACCCCTTGCATTGGCGGCCGGCATAGAGGGGACCCCTTGCATTGGCGGCCGGCATAGAGGGGACCCCTTGCATTGGCGGCCGGCATAGAGGGGACCCCTTGCATTGGCGGCCGGCATAGAGGGGACCCCTTGCATTGGCGGCCGGCATAGAGGGGACCCCTTGCATTGGCGGCCGGCATAGAGGGGACCCCTTGCATTGGCGGCCGGCATAGAGGGGACCCCTTGCATTGGCGGCCGGCATAGAGGGGACCCCTTGCATTGGCGGCCGGCATAGAGGGGACCCCTTGCATTGGCGGCCGGCATAGAGGGGACCCCTTGCATTGGCGGCCGGCATAGAGGGGACCCCTTGCATTGGCGGCCGGCATAGAGGGGACCCCTTGCATTGGCGGCCGGCATAGAGGGGACCCCTTGCATTGGCGGCCGGCATAGAGGGGACCCCTTGCATTGGCGGCCGGCATAGAGGGGACCCCTTGCATTGGCGGCCGGCATAGAGGGGACCCCTTGCATTGGCGGCCGGCATAGAGGGGACCCCTTGCATTGGCGGCCGGCATAGAGGGGACCCCTTGCATTGGCGGCCGGCATAGAGGGGACCCCTTGCATTGGCGGCCGGCATAGAGGGGACCCCTTGCATTGGCGGCCGGCATAGAGGGGACCCCTTGCATTGGCGGCCGGCATAGAGGGGACCCCTTGCATTGGCGGCCGGCATAGAGGGGACCCCTTGCATTGGCGGCCGGCATAGAGGGGACCCCTTGCATTGGCGGCCGGCATAGAGGGGACCCCTTGCATTGGCGGCCGGCATAGAGGGGACCCCTTGCATTGGCGGCCGGCATAGAGGGGACCCCTTGCATTGGCGGCCGGCATAGAGGGGACCCCTTGCATTGGCGGCCGGCATAGAGGGGACCCCTTGCATTGGCGGCCGGCATAGAGGGGACCCCTTGCATTGGCGGCCGGCATAGAGGGGACCCCTTGCATTGGCGGCCGGCATAGAGGGGACCCCTTGCATTGGCGGCCGGCATAGAGGGGACCCCTTGCATTGGCGGCCGGCATAGAGGGGACCCCTTGCATTGGCGGCCGGCATAGAGGGGACCCCTTGCATTGGCGGCCGGCATAGAGGGGACCCCTTGCATTGGCGGCCGGCATAGAGGGGACCCCTTGCATTGGCGGCCGGCATAGTGCGAGAGCTCAGCTGACTCGGGCGCAGGATTCTGTAGGCAAAGTGCTCAGTGTCTGTTGGGGGCCCCCAGTGTTAGAAACAAGTCAGCCGCGTCAGCAGTACTTGGCCGTGCTTTTAGAGTAAACCAGCTTTACAGAGGCAGCAAATCACATAAGAGCATTTACTGACCTTACCCACAGAGGGGAACCCGATCAGTGCCACCCGGGCATCTCCAGATTTCATAACATCGAAGCCCTCTCCTTTGCCGGCAGCCGATTTGGACGGCTCGAGAAGCTGTGCGCGGTACTTGGCGAGTTTGGCTTTCAGCAGACCCAGATGGTATTCCGTAGCTGGGAGAAGAGAGAGAGGGATTAGAACACCTGTCAGGTTTTTATCGCTGTCCCCGCTGGGCAGATTCACCCTCTCTATTGGTCCAGGTGCCCGCTGTCACTGGGACATAAACTGATGGCCAATGAAAGGTTGTCACCAGAACAGGAAGTGAGGCTAATTCTTTCAATGGGGACACCAGCTAAGATGGGATTTTCCTCACTTTTGAGAATGCTGCTCTCACTTCCTGTTGTGTCTACAGGTCAGGAAGTGAACGGGACACAGAGGGCTAAAAAAAAAAAAAAAAAAAAAAAAAAAAAAAAAAGAGGCACCGTGTTACATTTAGTAAGCATCCTAAAGGGGTAAAAAAAAAAAAAAAAAAAAAAAAAAAAAAAAACACAGGTGACACCAAGGAGCCATGCTGGGTTCACACACTGTGACCTATCAATGGGCTCTTTGAGGAACAACAACTCCCAGTAACCCCAGGCTGGGAGGGTTGCAATGCTGGTAACTGTAATCCCTCCATAGCTTGAGGGCCAGACACACACATGGCCATCCATTCCTCCCTCCCCCTTGTTGGGGCCTTCCCTTTCGCCGTGTCATGCTGGGCCCTTCCCCCCTCACCTTTATTCTTCTGGGTCCTGGCAATCTCCTTCTCGATCTCCGAAATCTTCTCCAGGATCCCCATATCTGCGGCCTGCCGCCAGCTCACCCGCACACCACAAGGAGCACAGCACAGGGCACACAGCAGCCGGGGGAAGAGGGCGGGGCCGAGGACCCACCGTCATCATTCCACGCTTCCGCGCCGGGGGCCATCTTTGGTGAAGGCAAGTTGCCCACATGATAATGTTTTTCGTGTTATCACAGAAAGCTGTGTGCTCCGACCTTATGTTTTCAGTATTGCACGTAAAAACATCAGATGTCAGAAGTTTCCATACAAACAAACGCACATATATACACTTTCGCTGACCATTCGCATCTTCATACTTGTAGTCAGTGGAGGGAATTAATCAAAGCTGGAGCAGTTGCCCATGGCAACCAATCAGCATCTCTCTTCAGTTTGTTCAGTTAAGCTTAGAAAATGAAAGAGAGAAACTGATTGGTTGCCAGAGGCAACTGCTCCAGTTTTGATAAATCCCCCTCAATGAATCCTCTAAGTGATTAAAGACATAGTCCGCCTTTTAAAACTATGTAATTGCGCCAACAATAAAAAATAAAATGTGCATTTATTACATATTTGCATTAATGCCTGCAGAGAATCATAACCAAATCAGCACGTTACAGGTGCAATGCCCAGGCTCCTGTATTGCTTACCCCAGCCCCAGGTTCATACAGAGGTTCGGGTCTTCTGTTATGGGGCTGGAGTGCCCAGGTTCATGCAGAGGTCCAGGTCTTCTGTTATGGGGCTGGAGTGCTCAGGTTCATACAGAGGTCCGGGCCTTCTGTTATGGTGCTGGAGTGCCCAGGTTCATACAGAGGTCCGGGCCTTCTGTTATGGGGCTGGAATGCCTGGGTTCACACAGAGGTCCGAGCCTTCTGTTATGGGGCTGGAATGCCTGGGTTCACACAGAGGTCCGAGCCTTCTGTTATGGGGCTGGAATGCCTGGGTTCACACAGAGGTCCGAGCCTTCTGTTATGGGGCTGGAATGCCTGGGTTCACACAGAGGTCCGAGCCTTCTGTTATGGGGCTGGAATGCCTGGGTTCACACAGAGGTCCGAGCCTTCTGTTATGGGGCTGGAATGCCTGGGTTCACACAGAGGTCCGAGCCTTCTGTTATGGGGCTGGAATGCCTGGGTTCACACAGAGGTCCGAGCCTTCTGTTATGGGGCTGGAATGCCTGGGTTCACACAGAGGTCCGAGCCTTCTGTTATGGGGCTGGAATGCCTGGGTTCACACAGAGGTCCGAGCCTTCTGTTATGGGGCTGGAATGCCTGGGTTCACACAGAGGTCCGAGCCTTCTGTTATGGGGCTGGAATGCCTGGGTTCACACAGAGGTCCGAGCCTTCTGTTATGGGGCTGGAATGCCTGGGTTCACACAGAGGTCCGAGCCTTCTGTTATGGGGCTGGAATGCCTGGGTTCACACAGAGGTCCGAGCCTTCTGTTATGGGGCTGGAATGCCTGGGTTCACACAGAGGTCCGAGCCTTCTGTTATGGGGCTGGAATGCCTGGGTTCACACAGAGGTCCGAGCCTTCTGTTATGGGGCTGGAATGCCTGGGTTCACACAGAGGTCCGAGCCTTCTGTTATGGGGCTGGAATGCCTGGGTTCACACAGAGGTCCGAGCCTTCTGTTATGGGGCTGGAATGCCTGGGTTCACACAGAGGTCCGAGCCTTCTGTTATGGGGCTGGAATGCCTGGGTTCACACAGAGGTCCGAGCCTTCTGTTATGGGGCTGGAATGCCTGGGTTCACACAGAGGTCCGAGCCTTCTGTTATGGGGCTGGAATGCCTGGGTTCACACAGAGGTCCGAGCCTTCTGTTATGGGGCTGGAATGCCTGGGTTCACACAGAGGTCCGAGCCTTCTGTTATGGGGCTGGAATGCCTGGGTTCACACAGAGGTCCGAGCCTTCTGTTATGGGGCTGGAATGCCTGGGTTCACACAGAGGTCCGAGCCTTCTGTTATGGGGCTGGAATGCCTGGGTTCACACAGAGGTCCGAGCCTTCTGTTATGGGGCTGGAATGCCTGGGTTCACACAGAGGTCCGAGCCTTCTGTTATGGGGCTGGAATGCCTGGGTTCACACAGAGGTCCGAGCCTTCTGTTATGGGGCTGGAATGCCTGGGTTCACACAGAGGTCCGAGCCTTCTGTTATGGGGCTGGAATGCCTGGGTTCACACAGAGGTCCGAGCCTTCTGTTATGGGGCTGGAATGCCTGGGTTCACACAGAGGTCCGAGCCTTCTGTTATGGGGCTGGAATGCCTGGGTTCACACAGAGGTCCGAGCCTTCTGTTATGGGGCTGGAATGCCTGGGTTCACACAGAGGTCCGAGCCTTCTGTTATGGGGCTGGAATGCCTGGGTTCACACAGAGGTCCGAGCCTTCTGTTATGGGGCTGGAATGCCTGGGTTCACACAGAGGTCCGAGCCTTCTGTTATGGGGCTGGAATGCCTGGGTTCACACAGAGGTCCGAGCCTTCTGTTATGGGGCTGGAATGCCTGGGTTCACACAGAGGTCCGAGCCTTCTGTTATGGGGCTGGAATGCCTGGGTTCACACAGAGGTCCGAGCCTTCTGTTATGGGGCTGGAATGCCTGGGTTCACACAGAGGTCCGAGCCTTCTGTTATGGGGCTGGAATGCCTGGGTTCACACAGAGGTCCGAGCCTTCTGTTATGGGGCTGGAATGCCTGGGTTCACACAGAGGTCCGAGCCTTCTGTTATGGGGCTGGAATGCCTGGGTTCACACAGAGGTCCGAGCCTTCTGTTATGGGGCTGGAATGCCTGGGTTCACACAGAGGTCCGAGCCTTCTGTTATGGGGCTGGAATGCCTGGGTTCACACAGAGGTCCGAGCCTTCTGTTATGGGGCTGGAATGCCTGGGTTCACACAGAGGTCCGAGCCTTCTGTTATGGGGCTGGAATGCCTGGGTTCACACAGAGGTCCGAGCCTTCTGTTATGGGGCTGGAATGCCTGGGTTCACACAGAGGTCCGAGCCTTCTGTTATGGGGCTGGAATGCCTGGGTTCACACAGAGGTCCGAGCCTTCTGTTATGGGGCTGGAATGCCTGGGTTCACACAGAGGTCCGAGCCTTCTGTTATGGGGCTGGAATGCCTGGGTTCACACAGAGGTCCGAGCCTTCTGTTATGGGGCTGGAATGCCTGGGTTCACACAGAGGTCCGAGCCTTCTGTTATGGGGCTGGAATGCCTGGGTTCACACAGAGGTCCGAGCCTTCTGTTATGGGGCTGGAATGCCTGGGTTCACACAGAGGTCCGAGCCTTCTGTTATGGGGCTGGAATGCCTGGGTTCACACAGAGGTCCGAGCCTTCTGTTATGGGGCTGGAATGCCTGGGTTCACACAGAGGTCCGAGCCTTCTGTTATGGGGCTGGAATGCCTGGGTTCACACAGAGGTCCGAGCCTTCTGTTATGGGGCTGGAATGCCTGGGTTCACACAGAGGTCCGAGCCTTCTGTTATGGGGCTGGAATGCCTGGGTTCACACAGAGGTCCGAGCCTTCTGTTATGGGGCTGGAATGCCCAGGTTTATACATAGGTATGGACCTGGAATGTCCAGGTTCATACAGAGGTACAGGCCTTCTGTTATGGGGCTGGAATGCCTGGGTTCACACAGAGGTCCGAGCCTTCTGTTATGGGGCTGGAATGCCTGGGCTCATGCAGAGTTCTGAGCCTTCTGTTATGGGGCTGGAATGCCCAAGTTCATACCTTTAGTCAGAAAACGGCAGCATTGGCACTCCAGCTGTGTTGAAACTACAAATCCCACCATATCGCTGCTGCAGGGAGTCATGCCCGTATCTGTAAGTCTTGCAATGCCTCATGGAACTTTGTAGTTCCACAACAGCTGGAGTGCCGAGGTTGCTTACTCCAGGTTTAGATAAGCATCTGCTGCATGCCACAGGACTCACAAAGCATCATGGGCTAGCTAAAGAGACAGCACAGCAGGCGCTGCTCGCTTTTAACCACCAACTGTCTGATTGAGACCTCTGACGGGGCATTCCAATGAGCGATTACCACTGCTCTTGTTCTTCGAGAAGACATCTGCATCTACCGGACTGTCATGGATGCGCAGTATCATAAATATCTAGTTAACATTTTTTGTAGCCCTCCGCCCCCCAATAATACATTGCCCAGGTGAAATAAAAGTCACGACTACTTTGGAGTGATTTTCAATTTTTTTTATTAGGACTCTTTGCCAAACCCAGCATTAAAAACCCCGGCGACACGCTAAAAAAAAAAAAAAAGAAGTCGCTTGCGCATATTAACAGAACAGCATGGCGGTGCAACTAGCTGGAGCCTGCACCACAACAATTAATGACAAGGCTCGATCTTCATCTCCCTGCAGCCCGACCCGCGTTGGAGCTGTCGCTGTGAATGGAGGGGTTTTGCCAAACCTTAAAACGTCCTTCACTTTCGCCATGGTGACGGCTATTAAGATCAATTCGATTTCAGCATCAAAGTTAAAAAACAACCAACCGCTATGCAGGTAAGTACAAAGCGATACTGGGCAGTGCCATGTAATCAGGAGGTATTGTATAATGGAAGCAGATCATCGATATATTGCATGAATTAACTCCGGGGTAGGCAACCTTGGCACTGGTGAAACCACAAATACCGCCATTCTTCTACTGTAGGAGTCTTGCCTGTGACTGGCAGAGTCCTCCAATGCCTCATGGGACTTGTAGTTTCACCACAGATGGCATGCTGAGGTTGCCTACCCCTGAATTGACTTATTGACAAAGCCATATTGTAGAACGTGCAGCAGTTCAGTCGCTATTTTGGATAGAGGACAGGGTTAGATAACTTCGGCACACCGGGCGTGGTGGAACTACAGGTCCCGTGGGGCATTGCAAGACCGACAGCCACAGGTATGACTCCCAGAGGCAGATGCATGATGGGATTTGTATTTTCACCACAGCTGCAGCGCTAAGGTTGCCTACCCCTGGTGTAGGAAATGGTTAGAACTCCAGTTGGGGTTTTTATTTTGCCTTTTGGGAGATTTCCCACATGAAATCTCCCCAATGGGAGGGAAATCCCATGGTAAGAGTTCCACTTTGTGCTTTGGCTTGAAATTTCAGATTTTCACTTGTCCGGGAGACATTGGCCACGGGGACAAATGGGGAGCGTGAATCTTCCCGGGAGGGGATGCAGATGACATTTAAACATAACGGAGTTTGTAATCAATGGGTAGGCAACCTCAGAATCCATCCGGAACTCCTGCTGTGGTTAACCTACAAATCCAATCATGCCTCTGCTCTAGGACTCATGCCTGTGGCTGTCAGAATATTGCAATGCTTCATGGGACTTGATAGGTCCACATCAGCCAGAGTGCCAGCCTCTGGTCTCAATCCAGTATGTGGCATGGACCAATAAGAATGGCAGCTGCTATCAGTCTTTGCACACAGGGCCCAGGTGGCATTTAAAACCTAATTTAGACAAGTGTGTGGCTAAAGCTTGGTGGTCCTTCCCAGAAGCATCTTTTCATTTGCTGTATACATCTATAAATGTTTTTAAAGGTCAAGTCAACCTTTGTGACCATGTTTCATGATACTTAGAGTACCCACCCACCCACTTTCTTCTGGCACCATCTCGTATTGTCACCGCAGCAGACTCCAGATCCTAATGGAGGACAAATGTGGTGAGGGCTACCATAGCTGACCTCTTTACAATGCTAGCTGCTTGGCTTTGATGCATTGTAAGTAACTGACCTGGAAGAAGCATGAAGATTAAACATTTAGAGCTCCTTATCTGTAGAAGGTCAATGGGCTTTTGTTCGCTTCTATGAGTACACAAAACCAGCCTGAAGCAGGTCAACTACTCGTCAATGAATTATGAATGATCTCAGAAGCATTTCCAAATGATGCCATCGGTTTGACGTCAACACAGGCCCTTTGGTGTCAGTGAAGCCCCTGGATCCTAATGACAGCCAGCTAACTAGCATTCTATGATGTGGGATCAGCAACGGCAGCTTTCATATCCTCTCAGAAAAGGTTTCCTTTTAACAGATTGACATGCAACAACAGACCTTTGAGAATACCTCTTACCATTTTTAAACACCAACCAGGAGTAGGCAAACTCCGGACCTCCAGCTGTGGTACAACCACAAAACCCATGAGACGCTTCAAAACTCTGGCAGCCATAGGCAAATCCATGATGGCATTCATAGTCCACCACAGCTAGAATTTGCCTACTCCTTTTCTAAACCAAAGCCATGTCTATAATACTCGTACTTACCCCTCCCACAACCCATGTTGTCAAAACCTGTGGTCTTTAGAAGCCACGCTGGTGGGAAGATGTTCCCTCAACATGGCGCCACCTACTACATCATTATTTTGTCCTGTAGTGGCAGAGGTGGAGAAACCACAGCAAGTAAAGGGAAACTAGGTGCAGAAGTTCCTGGCCAGCATGATCCTGAAGACAGCAGGTATTGGAAGCACTGGCAGCCATTCTTTTTGCAGGAATGGTTAGGGTCTGCAGTTTAAAATAGTGACAGGGCTTCCAAGTAAAAGCTGCCCTATGCTTCCCCACAGCCACTCATGTTAAACCTGTTTCAAAACAGTTATGGCCTAAAAGACTTAACATGATTTATTAATTATGTGGAAGAGTGTTCTGGAGCTTCTCTAATGATACCAACATCACTTCCAAGGAGCATCACAAGCTGGCCAGATCTACCCGCATGTTGGTGGGTGCTAATGGTACTAACATCACTTCCAAGGAGCATCGCAAGCTGGCCAGATCTACGCCCATGTTGGTGGGTGCTAACGGTGTTTAACATCACTTTCAAGGAGCATCACAAGCTACCCAGATCTACGCCCATGTTGGTGGGTGCTAACGGTGTTTAACATCACTTTCAAGGAGCATCACAAGCTACCCAGATCTACGCCCATGTTGGTGGGTGCTAACATCACTTCCAAGGAGCATCACAAGCTGGCCAGATCTACGCCCATGTTGGTGGGTGCCAACAGCACCAACATCCCTTCCAATAAGCATCACAAGGTGGCTAGATCTCCTAGCATGTTGGTAGTTGCTGCTAATGGTACGAACATCCCCACCAAGGAGCATCACAAGCTGGCCAGATCTACCAGCACATTGGAGGGAGCTATAAAACTAAATCTATTAGGCTTTGAAAACAAAACCAGTGAAGTATTCACTTACATTTCCACCTTTTATTTATCCAGCCAAATCATTCTTTCTAATGAAAGCCAATCTGCTTCTCTAAGGGCATTGCCAGAATTCTCCCAGATTGCACACAGTACAGGACTGACCAATGGGAGCCAGGCAACTGATGCTCCTAAAAACAGTTGTTATCACCCATTTTAACTTTTTCTAGCCTACTGCTGTCAAAGGTTCAACATTCTAAATTGAACTGTCTACCTGACTTATTATTCAAGTCCACTGCGTTGTTCACAAAACCTGCATAACAAAAGGCAACAAGCGTTAAAAAAATTATAAATAATAGTACTAAGCAAGGGTTCCCCTAGGACCCGACATTTTTAAGGGTTCCCCTGTGTTTAAAAAGATGGCAAAAGGCTGGTCAACACTGTATGACTGATGTATATGGATACCCCCTCCAAACTGATTTGAGTTCAGGTGCAAAAAGCCAGCTCCATAAAAGACATGGTTTAATGAACTCAGTGTTGAGGACCTTGAGTGGCCTTCAAAGAGCCCTGACCTCAACCCTACTGAACACCTTTGGAATGAATTGGAATGTGAGCCAGGTCTTCTTATCCAACATCAATTCCTGACCTCACAAATGCACTTTCTGCTGAATGGGCACAAGTTCCCGCAGACACACTCCAAAACCCTATGGAAAGCCTTACCATTAGAGTGAAGGCTCTTATAGCTGCTGGGTAGTCAGCTCTTAATCAGAACACTAATGGTTTTGGATTGCGATGTCCAACAAGCTTATATAGGTGCAATTGTCAGGTGTCCACCAACATTTGGTCATACACTGTATATCAACTTGAATGATGCTTCTGAAAAGGACTTGTCCTTAGAGCCAACACCCACCATTTTATACTTAAGAAAGCTGTCACTTATTATCTAATCAGGTAAATGAGTCAAACAAAGCTAATGGAAAATAAATAAAACTTAAAAAAACAGCAAACTATAACCAAATAAGCTGACCACCTTTGACGTTCCTGCCCAGTGGCAATCATTTCTATCACACTGAGTGTGTCAGGGTTGGACAAACCTTGCAGCCAAGTCCCCAATGCATTCAGAACCAACAGCTTTCCTGAGCCTTGTCTGTTGTTGTGAATCGATAGGACAGCACATGATCCCAGACACCTTAAAGTGTATATAAACCCAATCAATTAACTTCTCAAATTTGCTCCCTTTTTGTCTGTTATTAGCTGTTGCTTATGTCAGAAATTCAGATGTGTCCAGTGCTCATGTTCTATGTTGTCTCAAGGAGTCCA
The DNA here is from genome assembly GCF_000935625.1 of Nanorana parkeri. Lineage (NCBI taxonomy): Eukaryota > Metazoa > Chordata > Amphibia > Anura > Dicroglossidae > Nanorana > Nanorana parkeri. The sequence continues at coordinate 99,367 of NW_017307588.1, read as the reverse complement.
GTGCTTATTCTAGGACTGCCGAACGATAAGCGTTTATGCTGTGGAGATGGGAGTCTAGCTAAAATAAGATGAACAAAGACAGACGTGTTCAAATTCCAGCCTGGGTGGCAACCATGGCTGCCCCCACAGATACAGTGGAGGAGTGAACATAGGCTCCCCCATAGGGAGGTCTATTTTTCACAGGACTAGCAGGTAAAATAACGGGGAACAAGCCCCCCCCCCCAAAAAAAAATGAATGCAGCCATTACATCTAAGGACTGGTAAACTGCAATCTATTCCAGTCTGTCTAATCCAAGAGCTGGCAAGATCAATTTTAGGAGCCATCCCCATTGGCAACAGTTAGAGAACCTCAAACGTTATGCACCAGCTGTAATTTTAGGGAGCTCTGGCTACCTGGCTGTTGGGATTTGTCCAGCCTTGCTTCAAAGGAGACCTTTCAAAAGGAAGAAACAGGGTGGTTGCCATCAATGACTGTAAATGCTAGGTGCCTGGTAGTCATGGTATCCCTCTGAATCTGCGCCAGAGCAGGTACGTCAGCTATTCAGACCACATTAACTTAGTTTCCTTCAGACTTGTTTCAAATCAGGACAAGGAACACTGAAGTCAGGCACCTACCATTGTTAGGCCAGCGTCTCCTATATTTCTCTCATGACAAGTTTCCAGGGCAAAAAAATTCATCTCAGATGTTGATTTCATACATTGCAAACTATCATAATGTACACATTTGCCATGCCGGTTATGCTGTAAAGAAACCCATTCAGTTACACACCAGGGACCCAGCTGTATTGTTCGCTGCAGGTTTGGCGCTATTCCCTTTTACCATCCAGCTTTGCCCCACACATCACCTCCGCTGTCCAGCAGCATAAAATGCTCTAAAGCTATAAAAGTCATCGCTATTAAAAATAAACAGGTCTGTGAAAGATCACAGACCAGGAACTAGCAGAGGTATGCGTTTTGTGCAAGTCCTAGGATCTGACACCAGTAGTGAGGCAAGTCTCTACATGGCTAGCATTGTTGGCGCCTCAGGCTCAAGCTGGCAGAGAAAACCCAAAAACAAAAAAGCAAATGGTCCGGTGGTGCTAAATGCAATATA
>NW_017307588.1:97769-98259 GCF_000935625.1 Nanorana parkeri | reverse complement strand
AAACTAGGCTGGCTACAGAATTTAAGATAGAACCTGTCCAGCCCTGCCTGTTTTAAAATTACACAGCACACAAAACCACCCCAGGCTGCGTCAACCCCTTCCGCGGTAACCTTGCGCACACAGATCAGCCTTGGGGCTGCACATGAGACAAAGTCGTATTTCCTAATGTTTGCTGATAAAAATCTCCACGCAATAAGCCAGCGATGCAATACAAACCAAACTGGTAGCGTTAGCGGTGAGAAAAATCTGTTATGACACTAACCCGCCCGACACAGACATTTTTGGTGGATGTAATATGGAAATATAAATAAACAAAAGGTGTTAATTAGCGGTTTGCTGGTCAGGGCTGCGAGATGAGGCGAAAGTCCCAAGCGTTATAGAAAACGGCGAAAGAAGCCATCCCATGCTTTTCATCTGCGGGACCATTGGCCGGGACGGCGTCGGTCCCGATGTAGCTCCTCCCGATAAGTCACTTGCGTTGTAGTCTCCG
>NW_017307588.1:95972-97620 GCF_000935625.1 Nanorana parkeri | reverse complement strand
GTATCTATAGATATAGATCTTTGATTAAATATATGTGCATTTATAATATATATTTATAGATATAAAAAAATCTGACATTTGCCATTTTCAATGTGAAAACGGGTTAAATGTATTGCAGTCTGGAGTAGATTCTTCTTTCGGTGGTATAGGGAACCAAAAATAGGACTCTGGTAAGGATTTCGGGGCAAAGGAACAATCATGGGGTGAGGGAAATCAAATCCTCTACAACAAATGGAGTGTCTGTCCCATCTTGCAATTTAAAAGTTGACACAGAACATGGGAAGTCAATAGAAAAAGCAAAAACGTTCTTGGCCACTCAATCCGTTACGACTCGAGGTGGCGATAAATCGCAAGATGGAGGAGCAAACGACAACTTCCCCAACATTTGCTTCGGTGTCCTCTCCGTCGGCAGGAAAAGGTCCCTTTGTTGGTTTGAGCTTAGGGCTAACAGAGGAGCATCATATCAAGCACAGGACGGGAAGGAGGAGGTGATGGGGGGGGGGGGAGACACATAAAAAACAAGAAATTCAGCAGATTAAAATAAAAACTGCGGCAGGTATAGGAGGTGGACGCCAGTAGACCAAGTTCATGCGTCATTGCTTATAACACTCATACATTCTTCTCAGAGTCTCTAGCTTGGACAGAGGTGGCGAGCAGCAGGTTTCGGAAGCGGACAGCTCCGCTCCATCTCCGGTCTGGATGTTTATTTGGTGTTCTGCATCTTGTCACCGGAATTCGTAGATGGGCGCACTGTGTTCAGGGACGTGTGTCAGATTTAAAGACTGGTACCTGTAGAGGAGAAAAATATAAACATTACTTATGTAAAAAGAGACTGCTCAGGTGTTAAACGGACACCGTTATAGTAAGTCAGGGACATAAACAGATTACTTTATCTGCAAGTCAGGGAAACCCTTCTTAAAAAGGTTGGAACTAGGATCCTCCCTGTCCCACCTCCTTAATGCGATGGGCTACCCTTAAAAAGGAGAACTATGGGGAGAGTGAAATACAATCATCCCCACAGTTAGAGCCAATGCGTGACACTGCAGCTTTCATGCGTCGGCTCTATTGATCGAGAACTGAGCGATCACAAACCACTGATCACTCAGTTCATGATCATTTCCCTGCAGAGGGCAGTGACTGTCAGTCACCACTCCTTGAAGGGATTCCTCACTTCCCTCTCCATTCCTCCAGTGCTGAATGGAGGGACAGACGGGGGTGATGGCAGGCAGAGCCAGCTGTCAATCTGGCAGCAGAGTGGATTCCAACCATATTGTCGGGATCTTTCCTAGCTGCAGCACAGCTCTACGCTGTCATCATATAGTGGGCAGTAATGTCTTCCTTTGACCCAAAAGAGAACTAAAGCCAAACATGACTCGGCTATACTTCTCTTTAAAGTCGTTGCTGCAGAACAGGCTCTCAGAAAGCTGAGTCACAGCTAAGTCGGAATTTGTAACTTGCATACTTGTTCTAGATCAGAAATGACTGAAACCAGCAGATAGGCATGACACGCAGGCACGAGAGACTAGCAATGGCAGCAGCCACATTTTTCTCTGTACAAGTTTAATTTAGGGCTTGTTCACACTATATCTAGTGCGTTCCGGCACAGTTAGTGGCCGGAAAGCACTGGATCACATAGAGCAAGCCTCCC
>NW_017307588.1:88509-95612 GCF_000935625.1 Nanorana parkeri | reverse complement strand
TATAGCTACTTAAACGCACTGTATCGCATCCCAGCCAGCTTCCTGCGTTCAGGGGCGGTGCGGTGCATTGAAGTCAATAGCACCGCAGCCACACCCCCTGCCCGCACCAAAATGCGCACATCAATGTCTGCGTTTCGGTCCAGTGCGGTCTGAAAAAACAGTGTGTGCGCTGTAAATGGTGCGAACAAGTCCTTAAAGGCAACCTGGGAAGGACTAAGTTGTCTAGTAAGGTAACCTCTAATTTCTGGAAGATTCTAACTGTAAGAAGGCATATTAATGCTGATAACAGGAAACAGAGAAATGTTGTCTGCTCACCACTCGGAACTCCGATGGTAGTAATACCCTTCTATCGTTGCGGCAGACTTCTGAAAGCATATATAATAGAAGCCAGCAAAGGAAGCGCCACTGATGTCTTTGATTGTGTGATCGGGCACCAAGAACTGCTCCTATGGAAACAGAGGAAGAGAGGTCAGCGGGACAGAACACAACGAATACAGAGAGCACTGACATCATGTATTGGGGCACGCAGCCTCCTTATCCCAGTCTGGCTAAAGACCTCCTACCCTCTCTCAGCCAGAATGAAGAAGGTTGTCTCAAGCACAAGACCTATTTAATTACAGGTATTTATATAGCGCCAACAATTTAAGCAGTGCTTTACATACTCCACATTTACATAAGTCCCTGCCCTAGTCTTTGGAGTGTTGCAGCTAACCTGAGTACCCAGAGGAAACCCATGCAAGCACAGGGAGAACACGCTAACTCCTTGCAGACAGTGTCCTGACTGGGATTTAAACCGAGTACCCAAAAGTGCTGCAAGACGCAGAGCTTGGTTTCCCTACTCCAGTCCCAAGTTGGAAAGTAGAAAGTGATGCTGCAACACTAAACAATTTTTAAAGCGGACCAAGAAACCTTGACTTTAGATCCACTGCTTCAAACTGATGCCTGAGTTCCAAAACACAAGAGTCAGCCAATCAGTGTCTCCGCTTCATACAGAGCAGTAGCATAAAAGCAGAATTGATGGCAGCAGATGGAGCCCATATCAGCTGATAGGGAAGCCTTTCAAGTTATAAATGGACTTTCAAAACTTTTGTGTACAAATTTTTGGGTAGGCAACCATCATGTCTCCGCCTCCGGGAGTCTGGGAGAGTGTTGAAATGATTTGGAGGACTTGTAGTTCCACAACAGCTGGAGTGCCCAGGCTGCCTACCCCTGGATTAGAGCATCTATATACACTGAGAGGCCAGATTTTTATGACCACCCCATCAGTACTTCGTTGGGCCGCCTTTTGCCTTCAATACTGCGGCGATTCTTCTTGGCATTGACTCCACGAGATGTTGAAAGGTGAAACGAGGAATCTGACACCATGCCTGATGAATAGCACTGTCCAGTTCTGTGAGATTTGATGGTTGTGGAACCAGCTGCCTGATGGCTCTTTCAACTTTGTCCCACAAATGCTCCAATTGGATTGAGATCTGGTGATTGTGGGGGCCACCTAAGCAAGGTTAAGTCTCCCTCATGTTCTTGAAACCACTCCTGCACAATACGAGCACTGTGGCATGTCGCTATGTCTTGTTGGAAGAAGCCATCTCCATTGGGATACGCCATCAACATGATCGGATGAACCTGATCAGCAACGATACTTTGGTATGTTGTGCTATTCCGACGTTGTTCCACACTAATTAAAGGGCCCAAATCATGCCAGGAAAACATGCCAGCTTGAAGGGTTGTACTCATGCATGTGGGGTGCATGCTTTCACGCTGTTTCCGCCAAATTCTCACTCTGCCATCTGCATGATGCAACTGGAATCGTGATTCATCGGACCACATTACTTTTTTCCAATGCTCGACTGTCCAATCCTTGTGTTCCTGTGCGAATTGGAGACGTTTTATCTTGTTAACTGCAGACAGCAAAGGTGTTGGAACCGGCCTTCGGCTTCCACATCCCACACGATGCAGTGTATGGCGAACAGTGCGTTCAGAGATCATTTGAGAGGATCCCTGATTAAGATCTGCGTCCCGCTAGTAACTTCAGCGCCAAATTATAGCTAATTTGCCTACAAACGTCAGGTGGTCATAATAATCTGGCCACTCAGTGTATATGGTGAATCTACGAGGAGGCGTCAGTACACAATGACGTCCGTAGCAGCCCAACAAAAACTTTTTACATAGGTGGTTTAGGATTTTTTGTGAATATGGAAGTTTCATAACAGAGGTTTGTCTAGATTTATACGATTGTAGCTCAAAAGTCAAAAAGACTCTTGTGCTGGGACGATGGTACATTCCCTTACTAGGAGAATTCACGGATACCATGCACAAGTCATTAATACCGTTCAATATTTGACTTCAGGACCACAGTAATGATCTTTACCTTCCATCTCATGAAGACATAGTCTCCAGCTTTCAACTCATCAAAACCAAAGTCATCGGAATTGAAGGTTTTCGCGTACTGATAGAAGGCCTGGAACTTGCCCTGCGGACAGACAAAAGGACAGAATAAAAAAGGACCAACGTTACAGAAAAGTCATGAACAAAGCTTTACTTGGTATTCAAGTGATTACATGCATACAGGGGAAGATATTATTATACAGGGTTTATATAGCGCCAGCAATTTGCGCAGCGCTTTACACAATGGAGGAGACCGTACAATTCCAAATACAAATTTACAATACAATACAGTTTCAGTACAATAGGGTTAGGAAGGCCCTGCTCGTGAGAGCTTACAATCTACTAAGAGGGGCAAGTGATACAAAAGGTAATAATTGTGAGTGAGCTATTGGAGGAAGTAAAAGGCAATTATGTTGAGATGAGGTGGGCAGCGTAGGAGATAGGCGGACAGATTGGGGTAAGGAGTTACAGCGGCCCGGGACGCAGACAATCTATGTCCAGGGCTGCTCATCTGTCCTTGTATGCATGTAAGGGCTCTGGAGTGCTGGTGAATGCATACAGCCATGGCGTCGGTCATCTCCGGATGCATTATGCACTCCATGTGCCCGTGCGATGACACAATGCATGTGGCCAATTGAGCATGGGACACTGTTGTTCCTTTCAAGCTAATTTTTTACATCTTGATTGCAAGATATTCTTGTGCACCACTTAACCTGCTAGTGCGTATATGTATGTATATACACACATTGTATGTATGTATGTATGTATGTATGTATGTATGTATGTATGTATGTTTATATATATATATATATATATACATATACATACATACATACATACATACACATATACACACACACAGTTATGTAGCAAATGTGGAAGCAAAGCCCTGTCTCTACCAAGGTGGCCGCCTCCATAGAGAGTCATAGAGCAGATACAGGCACGGTTTGTTCTGTAATGATGCAAATAGGTATCAATAGGTATCCTATAAATGTGAACAGAGTCAAGCACAGAGGTGCTGCTGACAGCAGTCAGATTCCTTCACTTTTAAACCCTACAAATAAAGAGCATCTGGTCGGATACTTTCGGCAACAAAGATAATTTTTTTTCTTAACAAATGAATACAAGCAGAACTGTGAGATATCAATACTGCCACTTACCCAGTGCTTCCGATCCACATCTTCGTCTGCGTCCCATTTTCTAGTTAGAAAAGGGTGTTTTCTACTAATTATTTCACCTTCAAAGAAGGTGGTGAGGGTTGGGTATTCCTGGAAGCAGGAGACAGTGGTAAGCTTTGGCACAATTGTACAAGAACAACTAAAAACACAACTGTATAACACCATATACAATGACAAACCGGTCTGTCCACACATGTATGTGACATTGACAATAGCTCATTCTTCCATTAGTGGTTTTACGTGTATTCCTATTGTGGCATTGCGTGGCAATACCACGGTATAATGTGGCATCAAAGTCACCCAGGACTCCCAGCAAGAGTGGCTGAGCGGCTCCAGAAAAGTATGGTTACCAGGAAAGAGCTGGTTTTACAACTCATTCCGGGTTTTCTGGATTATAGTTGGGATCCTGGAGCCAGGAGATTTCTAAGCGAACTGGGAGGGAAGAAATCTCCATTCCTGGGTCCGGGCTTTAGTGGTGACCAGCACCAAATGATGGTGCACCTGTGCACAGCCCTTATGAGGAGGATGCTGGGTCAGGTTCAAGGCTCCACCTGGGTGACAGAAGGAGGTCTCTGTGCAGGAGTCAGGAGGGCTCCACCCTGGGACCAGTCTGCGGCTGGCGGACTGACGTGTGTGTCACTTGTGTGGTGAAAAGTGTTTGGTAATCAGACAACCTAAAGTCGGTGGACTTTGAAAGTGCTATTAGTGCTAAGTGGATGAAGAAAGAAAAACTGTACTTAGTGTTTGAAAACCCCAGCGAGGGTGATCACATTATTTTGTGAACCTTCATTTAATAAAAGTGGGCAAGGAAGCCCTTAAAAGAAGTCATAAGCGAGTGGATGCGTCCTTAATGCGCTACCATTGGAAGCTAAATCTCACACTATTGGTAACCGTCCGTGATGCTTTATTTTTATTTGCACTGGACAGACAGACAGTGTATCACAGACAGTTCAGTTATCAACTGTGTTGTTGCAAGTGGGATATTATGGCTACAATCACCTTAAACTGATGCCAAACCGCCTTCTGTGTCCCATTGGGAATATTTCCCTTCACTTCCTGTCTGATAGCCACAATAGGAAGTGAGAGGAAATCTTTCCAAAGAGATGGTCACCCATTGGAAGATTTGCCATCTGTTCTTGTTCTGGTGACAACCCAACATTTAAGATTTATTTTTACTAATAAAAAGTCACCAGGACACATAGAGAGGGTGAATCTCTTGGTATTTATCAGGCAAATATATTATCCTCCGCCAATTTGCTTAGCACTGTGTATCCGAAGTGTTCACTGAAGTGCTGCAGAACAGCTACTCAGCGCTTGGCTAAGGAACTGAAAACTGGGAGCCGAGATTCTTCCTCCCAGTTTTCAATATGTATGAAAGAATTAATAATAATCGTTTGGCTCTTTAGGCCTTGTTCACACCAAGCGCGGAGCAGATCCAGAGCAGAGCAGGTGCAGACCGGATCAAAACTGCGTCCAATGTATTCCAATGGTATTTTGACCTCCAGTTCACATCGCAGCGTGTGGATCCAGAGCAGGTGAAAAAACTGCGGCAAGCCCTATTTTACCTGCTCTGGAACGCATCAAAAACGCATGCAAGTGCCTGAAAGCCCATGTTAAACTTAAAAAAAGTAAAAAAAAAATGTTTTTTTTTTAACCAAAACCGGCCCGGAACGCATCAAAAACGCGGCACAACCCACTGCACTGCATGTGCAGAAACCTGACCGGATCTGCATTTGGTGTGAACAAGGCCTTAAGCACAGTTTTTTACAATACAGGTCCTCTTTAGTGAGGTGAGGTATTGGGGGGGTGGGGAGGCAGTTGACGACGACGACACCTTACCTCAGTAAGGCCTTTTATCTTCAAGTATCCACACAGATAGGCATTCTCCATGTCCACATGCTAAAGAGAAAAGGAATGCTGGTTAAAATAAAGACAATTAAAAATAAGGATAAACAGATGTAAATGTTATTAATAAAATGTATGCAGCGATCCTTTCATTGTATAAGTTATTTTTATTTTATTATTAATTCTTTTATACATATTGAGAACTGGGAGGAAGAATCTCGGCTCCTAGAAGTAAATTATTTACAAGCAAAGAGATAAAAGGTCTGGAAAAATAGAAATCTGTTTACCATCGGAAAAAAATTAAATAAAATTGGAATACGACCGCCTCATATAGACAAACCTATTTCCAACACGGTCATGAGATGTGTTCCTTAAAGTGGACCTCCGGGTTTTAGCCCAAAATACAAAGCCCGGGAGAAAATAAACCAAAAAGCAGCTTTGGCTGTAATACTCGCCTTTGCCCCTGGGCTGTCCTCCAGCAATAATTCCATTCCGCCACTAGATGGCGCTAGTCTTTCGGGTTAAAATGACAGACGGTGTCATTCAAACCACTTTTTTCGAGCCCAGGATGTCATGTACCTGCCCCCCTGGGAGGCGCATCATCATGTCAATATGGTCGCAGGGGAAGGGCTGTATAGAAAATGAAAGGCTGGAGTTCCCCTTTAACCACTTCAGGACCATACTATGTACCTGTACTTGTCCTGGCCTTGAAGTGGTTGTACCAAGATCATGGGCTGCTATATAGTAAAGGACGACCTGTCTATAATCTACAACACAGACGTCATCAGCACAGAGAGCTCACAGGCGCAGCAGAGTTCATGTAAGGACGCGACCAACATTTTCCACTCACTGAACGCCGGGACAACACAAACACTGCAAGCACTGGCTCTGTATATCACATAACAACGTGCCCGGCCAGTTGTTGCTTCCCAGCAATGCCAATTCTTACAGCTAAGGTCACATCTACCGTATCTGCTGCAATTAATACCATCCGTGCCTGAGCCAAAATTCTCCTCCATTTGTATCTCACATGCTCCCCCTCCCAGACACTGCAGCTCACAGTGGGAGGGAATCAGCAGCAAAGGCCTTGCTGTCAATCCAGTGAGCGGGACTAGGTGTGGCCAGGTGCTGATTGACAAGCTACAGGCTCATAAATCAGCAGCGACAATGCTGATAGCCACACCACCTGCAACATCTTCCACCTCCCACTGTAGTGCAAGCACGCGCAGCCTACACGAGGGTGACAACTCTGCTCTGAACTCAGGAGCAGTGCAGCGTCGTTGCCACCCCATCACAGGAAGCTGCATTAGGTGAACGTCAATGGCAGGATCAACGGATATTTGCTGGACTTTGAAAACGGAAGGTGCAGATGCTCTTATAATTTGGGGTTCTTGAGCATTTTTGCTTTGGTGGGGGAGGGGGGAGGCCATAGATCTACTTTATCATCACCTCGGGCACCTACAATTTCAACAAAATTGTATGTAAACCCAAACAATGGACTTTCTACTTTGCTCCCTTTTGTCAAATATAAATTTTAAAAAGCTTTTGTTATATCGATAATAGAGCCTCCCCAACATCCGTCACTCGTCCGCCTCCCTCCAACATCCGTCACCCGTCCTCCAACATCCGTCACTCGTCCGCCTCCCTCCAACATCCGTCACTCGTCCGCCTCCCTCCAACATCCGTCACCCGTCC
>NW_017307588.1:87894-88445 GCF_000935625.1 Nanorana parkeri | reverse complement strand
CCCGTCCGCCGCCCCAACATCCGTCACCTGTCCGCCTCCTCAACATCCATCACCTGTCTGTCTAATCACCCCATGCAGCCCCCCACCAATAAACAGCTGAGAGATATCGGCCCCCGCTTTCCATTAGTGGTCCACCCGTTCATCCGTCACCTGTCCGCCTCCCTCCAACATCCGTCACCTGTCCGCCTCCCTCCAACATCCGTCACCTGTCCGCCTCCCTCCAACATCCGTCACCTGTCCGCCTCCCTCCAACATCCGTCACCCGTCCCCAACATCCGTCACCTGCTGGCCCGGACCACCCCATCAACATCTGTCACTCTCCCACACCTTACATGAAAACATGAATCTAATTTCCCCATCGCCCACACTGGTGCAGTCCTTCCACCACTACCTGCCCAACCTTAGCCACCCTCCATTACCTGCCCAACCTTAGCCACCCTCCATTATTACCTGCCCTACCTTAGCCACCCTCCATTACCTGCCCAACCTTAGCCCTCCTCCATTACCTGCCCAACCTTAGCCCCCCCCCATTAATTGCCCAACCTCAGCCC
>NW_017307588.1:87114-87701 GCF_000935625.1 Nanorana parkeri | reverse complement strand
CCCTCCATTACCTGCCCAACCTCAGCCACCCTCCATTACCTGCCCAACCTCAGCCACCCTCCATTACCTGCCCAACCTCAGCCACCCTCCATTAATTGGCCAACCTTAGCCCCCTCCATTACTTGCCCAACCTTAGCCACCCTCCATTACCTGCCCAACCTCAGCCACCCTCCATTAATTGGCCAACCTTAGCCCCCTCCATTACTTGCCCAACCTTAGCCACCCTCCATTACCTGCCCAACCTCAGTCCCCTCCATTACTTGCCCAACCTTAGCCACCCTCCGTTACCTGCCCAACCTCAGTCCCCTCCATTACTTGCCCAACCTTAGCCCCGTCCATGACCTAATCAACCTTAGCCCCCCCCAACCACCATTACCTGCCCACCCTTAGCCCCCAGTGCCTTTCCCACCCCAGCCCCCCACATCCCTCTTCTCTGGGCGGCTGACCTGCAGCACCACCTCCACATCGTACGAGTTCCCTTTGCTCTTCTGGTGTCCCCGGAACTTGGATCCGCTGTACAGCAGGCTGGTGGCCACCCCGGGTTGCTGCGTATTGATAGGCGGGGGCGGGATCAGGGAAGAAGAGCC
>NW_017307588.1:83514-84084 GCF_000935625.1 Nanorana parkeri | reverse complement strand
GTCCGCCTCCCTCCAACATCCGTCACCTGTCCGCCTCCCTCCAACATCCGTCACCTGTCCGCCTCCCTCCAACATCCGTCACCTGTCCGCCTCCCTCCAACATCCGTCACCTGTCCGCCTCCCTCCAACATCCGTCACCTGTCCGCCTCCCTCCAACATCCGTCACCTGTCCGCCTCCCTCCAACATCCGTCACCTGTCCGCCTCCCTCCAACATCCGTCACCTGTCCGCCTCCCTCCAACATCCGTCACCTGTCCGCCTCCCTCCAACATCCGTCACCTGTCCGCCTCCCTCCAACATCCGTCACCTGTCCGCCTCCCTCCAACATCCGTCACCTGTCCGCCTCCCTCCAACATCCGTCACCCGTCCCCAACATCCGTCACCTGCTGGCCCGGACCACCCCATCAACATCTGTCACTCTCCCACACCTTACATGAAAACATGAATCTAATTTCCCCATCGCCCACACTGGTGCAGTCCTTCCACCACTACCTGCCCAACCTTAGCCACCCTCCATTACCTGCCCAACCTTAGCCACCCTCCCTTATTACCTCCCCTACCTTACCCACCC
>NW_017307588.1:82738-83274 GCF_000935625.1 Nanorana parkeri | reverse complement strand
AGCCACCCTCCATTACCTGCCCAACCTCAGCCACCCTCCATTAATTGGCCAACCTTAGCCCCCTCCATTACTTGCCCAACCTTAGCCACCCTCCATTACCTGCCCAACCTCAGCCACCCTCCATTAATTGGCCAACCTTAGCCCCCTCCATTACTTGCCCAACCTTAGCCACCCTCCATTACCTGCCCAACCTCAGTCCCCTCCATTACTTGCCCAACCTTAGCCACCCTCCGTTACCTCCCCAACCTCAGTCCCCTCCATTCCTTGCCCAACCTTAGCCCCGTCCATGACCTAATCAACCTTAGCCCCCCCCAACCACCATTACCTGCCCACCCTTAGCCCCCAGTGCCTTTCCCACCCCAGCCCCCCACATCCCTCTTCTCTGGGCGGCTGACCTGCAGCACCACCTCCACATCGTACGAGTTCCCTTTGCTCTTCTGGTGTCCCCGGAACTTGGATCCGCTGTACAGCAGGCTGGTGGCCACCCCGGGTTGCTGCGTATTGATAGGCGGGGGCGGGATCAGGGAAGAAGAGCC
>NW_017307588.1:75580-82722 GCF_000935625.1 Nanorana parkeri | reverse complement strand
GGATGGATCCAGGGGCCACATACACTTTACCCCGCTGGAGCCACTAGTGCTACTCTGTGTGACCTGGAGGAGTTCTGCTGCCCCCCTACAGGCCGGTATGTGTATCAGTGACACCCTGCAGCCAATCACATCCCCTCATACACTATTTAAGAGGACCTGTCATCCATCTCTGTGGACACTTCATACTTTTACTTTCATCATTTGCCTTAAGAGGGGACATCTAATGTGCCACCCCAGCGCCACACATGAGAAAAATTAGGTCCCCGTTATATTGCATTTAGCATTCTATCACATGCAATGGGATCAGGAAATGGGGATAACAAAGGCAGATCTGTGTGTGGGGGATTAGAAAGTAGTGGAGTACTGGGAGTGAAGAATAGAGGGGAGGTTGGGGTGGCAGGGGCTGGTCATGGGAAGCCAGAAGGGGAAAGGAGGGAAGAATGGAGGGGAGGATTGGGCAACAGTGGGAAGGGAAAAATGGAGGTCTTGGGAGGAGGGGAGAGAATTGAGAGGAGGGTGGGGGAAGAATGAGGGGGGGAGATCTGGGGGAGGGCGAAAAATGGCAGGGAGGTCTGGGGGAGGAAGAATGCAGGGGAGTTCTGGGGGGGAGGGGGCAGAATGCAGGAGGAAGTCTGGGAGTTCCCTCATACACCTGATATCGTTAATGGTACTGATCACTGTATTTATAATAAGGTGAATGTTGCAGGCTCCGCCTCCAATCCCTATGTGTTTATAAGGTGAATGTTGCAGGCTCCGCCTCCAATCCCTATGTGTTTATAAGGTGAATGTTACAGGTTCTGCCTCCAATCAGCTTTAAACATTCACAGATTAGTGAATCGCTGATGTTCATAGAGTGCTAGTTCTTGATGTAGCGTTCCATTCGTCATATACACATGTATAGTATGTCTGTGTATAAATATATATTATATAAAGTATTTTTTTCATCTTTGTTCTCTTGCAGTGTCTTCAAGCATCTGCCACAACCAGAAACAATGCTGCAGAGTCTCCGCACCATCTTTGCCAGGCGTGTAGCTCTGAGCCCGCGCCTCTATCCTTCCCTGTGCTCAGTGGACGCTTTCCGCTCAGAGAAACGTTTCTATACACCCTCTAATGGTGAGCAGAGAGTGAGGGAATTCACTCCCATCTACTTCCTGGACTGAGATGCTGCCTCAGAGATAACCAATCATGTAAATTCTGGTGTCTGTGCAATTCCTGGCTGTGTTCAAAAATTTCTGGACACAAATCAGCCCCTGAAGCAGACTCTTATCTTTGTGAACGGCTACAAAGTTATAATGTACAATCTGATCACTGGGGGGAGGGGAGACTGAGGAAATGCCCAAATGTCATATACAAGACTTCATTATTTCTGTCATCTTTACTTGTTACACATTTCTGATGTTCAACTTTGTTCCCTTTTTGCAGAAAAAAAGAAGTTTTATGAAAATGTCAGTATTTCCCAAGGTGAAGGTAAGTGTCTTGCCGTTCAGAGTATTGCAGGCTTCTCCTCTTCGGGTATTTGACTTCAGGACTGTCTGTGTTTGTTTGTTCCATTATGATAAAAAAAAACGGCCTCTGTGTGACAAGAGTCTCTAGAACTGCCTGGCCCATACTAGAGTCCCTGGTGGTGAGGATAGATTTGGTGGCAGGACAGCTACCAGGCTGCCTCCTGGCTACCAGCTGACTAGTGGCGGAACTATGGCGACGCAGGCAGCCGCTATGGGGCACGAGGGGCCCGGTCAGGATGAGAAACAAAGGGTTCCCCCTGATGCCGTGCTGGCCGCCTGGGTCGCAATGTCTTCGCAGGCTGCTGGTTGTCACTCGCGGCTCTGAGGAGGAACGCGCTGAGTCAGTGACAGACAGCAGCGGAGGAGGCGGTGCCCGGCGTCGGAGGAGGAGGCGGGGCCTGGCTTTGGAGAAGGCTGACAGCGGATTGGGGCTGAGAGGTAAGAGATGTGCAGTGATGTGACCAGCCCACCTGAGACCCTGCAGAATCCACCATAGAGAGTCTATGGTGGGCTCTGCAGGGTCACTCTCAGGTGGGCTGTTTGGGATCGCAGATGGGGTCTGCAATGGGCGTAACTAGAAATCACAGGGCCCCATACAAAATTTTGCTATAGGGCCCTGTGATTTCCAGTTACGCCCCTGCAGCTGACCCTTCAGACAAAACAAGGCAGAGGGTCTGACAAACTGTACATGGATACTGCGCCATATACAGCATACGTGTGTGCACACAGTGCCCCTGATAAACAAAGGTGCCTGAGGGATCTCTGTTTGTTAGGTGCATATTGCACAGGGACAGGGCACACCCGGTACATTGTCACTGTGCAGGGAGCAATACAGTGACCTATAGCAGCTCATTGTGATGCTTTCTGCCCTCTCTTCTCTCTCTGATCTGGAAGTGATCACCGGTTGGAGAGAGCAACACAGAGCTTTCCGCTCCCCCTGATGAGTCTGGACACTAATCACAGAGAGCCTGCCGAATGCTCAGCTCGGAAGAAGGAGGGAGGAGGCAGCATCTCACAGCTCCCTATGGCAAATGTCTGTACAGACGCTTATCAGAGGTCAGCCTGACGTGCAGATCTGCGCCTTCTCAAACCAGGCGCTGATTTGTGGCTCAGATATCAGTTTATAGGGCCCCTGAAACTGCAACATTAACGCCACAAATGGCAATTTTAATTTTTTCCAGGTTTTGGGGCAATCATCTTCAAGGCACCAAGGTTGATGATTTTGAACATGTGGAATGCGTGAAAAAAAAAAAAGGCCAGAGCAGCAAATCTTTATTGGGCCTAGAGCAGTGGTGGGCAACACCGGCCCTCCAGCCCCATGAGGCATTGCAGAACTGACAGTTACAGACATGACTCCCAGAGGCATGTTGGCATTTGTAGTTGAAGAACAGCTGGAGAGCCGGAGTTGCCCACCCCTGGTCTTGACTGTGAAATGGTGAGGCAGTGCTGAAGTACGGTTTAGGCCAAAGTAGGGATGTACCGATACTAGTATCAGTATCGGCGCCGATACCGAGTATTTGGGCGAGTACTCATACTCACCCAAATGCTCTGTTACCTTCACTGATACCGGAACTTCTGGTTAGAGGAAGGGGAACAGGGAACCAGCTTGGGAACTGTAATTACCCGCCTCCCGGCTTCCTGATTTGCCGGGAAGCCGGTTCCATGCTGATTGGCCGGGAAGCCGGCTTCCTGGCCAATCAGCATCAAGCCAACCAAACACGCGGCTTCACACTGATTGGCTGGGAAGCCGGCATTCCAGACCATCAGCATTGAGCCGGCTTCTCGGCCAATCAGGAAGCTAGGAGGTGGGTCATTACTCGCCTTCCCCTCCCGATTGGCTGGGAAGCCGGTTTTCCGGAGGACCCAAAGCTCAGTATACTGAGACCGCCGCAGGCGGGACGGATCCCGACATTCCTGTCGGTCACCCTAAGCTCAGTATACCGCGAGCTACAGCTCGCGGTATACTAAGAAGCTGAAGCGGATCCTGACAATTATGTCTGGATCCACCCAGCTGCGTGATTGACAGCTGGCTCTGCCTATCTAGAGGCAGAGCCAGCTGTACTCGCCCCCTCCCCCGTCCGTTCCGCCAGTCAGCTCTGGAGGATCGGACAGGGGAGCTGGGGAATCCCTGCAGGGAGCCGTGAGTGACAGTCACGGCTCTCTGCAGGGACAGGATCGAGAAGTGAGCGAGCGAGTATGTGTTCGCTCACTTCCCGATCTATTGAGCCGGCCTGTGACAGTCTTATTGTCACATGTCGGCTCAAACTATGAGGCTGAGTGATTTTCTCTCACCTCATAGTTCTCCTTTTAATGTTTACAGAGCTGCATTCATGACTGTTTTCCATACCTGCCTGGCGTTCAGCTTCATATAGATAATGTGACTAAGTATAGATGATGCATTTAAAAAACATCTATTTACAGGAGGATTTGAAATTAATCTGGATCGCAGGAAGTTAAGAACTCCGCAGGGAAAAGTCTTTGAGGTGCCCAGCGAACCTCTGGCACTTGCCGTGGCCACTGAATGGGATAGTCAGAAGGACACAATAAAATTCTTCACTATGCACCTGGTAAGAGTCTTGTACCGGAGTCCAAGAAGGTCCCAACTTACTGTATGTGTATAGGAAGTAGTATTGGCAGAACAGGCCATGGCAATGATCAATGCATGAAGCCGACTTACACCCCGACTGGATAACATTGATTTGCTGAATCTCCTGCAGCCCCTTTCATCCACTTCCTGTCTTCATGCACTCGCTCCAAGGTCGGCTGCACATCATTGCTTTGGACTGGCGTCCTAGTAATGACAACGGTGCCTGAGCAATATGCGTCACCGCAGCTACTTGTAGTCTGCCCCCAGTGGTGCATGTGACAGGGTGACAACGCAGGAGGACAGTTGGGAGACCGTTTTCAGGGTCTCCCAACTCTACTTAATAATGTCCACAGGCGATGATTGATGTTTTAAAAGCCTTTGCTGCACATCGGTTTAGAGTTTATAGGGAATTATGGCTCCAGAATTATTACTCTCACTCCGACGCTGGAGGCGATACCCGACATGTGTGGCGAAATTGTCATTTATCTACATGTGCATGCCGTACGCCACGTGTTTATTCACATGCAGATGATAGGGGCAGCAGGGTTGGTTTTCATTTTTCCCATTTTGTTTTATCGTTTTTTCAAAAAAAACATTCACTTAAGTTTATTGCTATCACACAGGGGCTAACAATCCCCTATGTGATTGCGTTTGGAGGTGACAGGTTCTCTTTATGGAGCCATCAGGGGCCTATTAGACCCCTGATGTCTCTTTTGTTCTCCAGTACAGATGATCAAACACAGGAATGTGCTTGATGGCCTGTGTAACCATCACTTCAGCCGGCTTCTGTCCGCTCTGAAGCAGTAAGCACTGAGAGCACAGCATTCCCTTCTTCATTTATAGCAGAGGAGATCAGGGAACGGACGTTCCTCAGTCTGCTTCTTCTCCCTCCATCCGTGGCATCAGGGGAGCCAGGAACCCCGAAAACCACAGTGGGGGGTTTGGTAGTGCAGGGTTTGGGGGGAGGATGCAGCACATTAGCATGCTGATACAAGTGATCTGGGCGGCTTTACAGCTTCCCAGATCACTTGTAATGAGCACACATCACCTGCGGCAGCCCTGATTTTGGTACAACCACTTCAAGACCAGGACATAACATGTACAGCATATGGTCCTGAAGTGGTTAAATTGCATGGAGGTGTCAAAGGTGTGACTTGAGGATGTGCCCCCTAGTGGCAGTTCTGGGCATTACAGCATCTCATACTCTGCACAGTATTGTGTTCATGTTGTATTGATGTCTTCTGCAGACCACACTGTGTAACACGGCCCTGGATAACCCGACACAGAAGAGTAAAGAGCAGCTGATTGCGGCCGCACTGAAGTTCCTGGATACTGACACCATATGGTGAGTTCTTCACGCTGTTTCGTTCAGGAAATGGGGTATTAAGAAGTGGGGAAAAAATTAGCTAGCATTTGTATTTACTATAAATGTTTGATTCCCAGTAGAATGATGCTGCCAGATACGTGTGGCATCACAGTAGCTCTTTGTCATGGTCCCCAATGTCGTGGTTGGTGCATTTCTCAACCTTTTTGAAGAATCAAAACTGAATTCCAGGCAAATGGCTAAATACACAGCTAATAGATGTATAAATTGTTTTACCCGACCTGACGAGGGCGAGTCTTTTCCTGCAGGCAGTCTTGTCATCCAAGTTTTTCTGCTAGAAACATTGGCCAAGTCAGTGACTTTTCTTTACTGTACTGCAGTGAAGCAATACAGGTTGGTCACCTGCCCCCAGGTTTTTTTTTCTCATGTGGTCCCCCCTCTAAAATCCATACCAGCCCCCTATCCAGGGTAAGGGTTTGTGATAGATTTTGGGGGGCACCTCATGTCAGTTTTTTTACATTGGAGATTTTAAAGAATCCTGCAACGGGAAAATGGTGGAGAAACGCTGGACTATTCAACTCCCCATAGGGGACTGTGAGAGATGGGAGTCAAACAAACCCATCATCGTTGTTTATAACTATTGAAAATTGTTTGACAAAAGTGATTTTCATCATATGGTGATACAGATCATATACTGAGCAGTTATAAAGTTCAACTTATTTCTCAGTTGCAGAGTGGAGAATCCTCCGGGTTTGGTTGAGCTACAGAAGAATGAATGTAAAGGGGGATAAGCTAACACTATTTAAATTAGGGATGCACCGATATCAGTATTGGTATAGATGCCGATACTGGGCATTTTCATGAGTAGTCGTGAAAATGCCCCGATACTAAAAGCCGATACTGGCCCTTTAAATTTTTCATTGGATTCAGGTATCAGTAACTGGTATCGGCTAGTTTTTGAGGAAATGTGTCGGTGATCATACTCGGTCTGCAAAAAATTATATCAGTGCATCCCGAATTTAAATACAAGAGTTATGTGTATTTTATAAATAAAAGGTTTACGTCGAGTCAGAGGAAAATGTGCCCCCCTACAGACGTGTTATGTCACCCTATGCCATGTACGGCGTCATGCGCCCGCCTCCAGGATGGCGGCGCCAAAATAGCATAAAAATGTGTTTAGTTTGACTAAACCTATGAAAACAGTTTTAGTTTCCGTTCATTTAGTCTTTGCAGATGTCTACTAATATGTGTGCATGAGTGTATGTGTGGTTGTTTTTTAATTTTTTTTTTTTTTACTGTTGGGAGGGGCGGGCGGGGGGGAAATACCAGGGGGTCAACAGACCCCTGACATTTCCCTTTTGAAATGGAAAAAGAGATTCAGGACACAGAGTCCTCTGCCCATGCAGCGGGGGTCTGAGGAGAAGCTGGAGCCTGTGCCGCTCCTTTTCTCCCTGCCAAGCCGTGGCTGTGTTGGTGGTCTGGCGCCCCTGTTGCCAATGGCGCCCTGTGCTCGCCATGGAACAGGGGCAAGGGGGCGCAACCAGGCCGGCCCTGGCCACGTCCCCTCTCAGCTGCGCCTGAGGCGAGTGCCTAACTCGCCCCATGGTAGCTATAACCCTGCGTCGAGTCGGGATTTAACACTGTGCACTATAAAGGCTTCTTCTGTACTCTGCTCAGGAACTATAAGTCTCAGTGTTCTTCTTCTTTTTTTTTTTTTTTTTTTTTC
>NW_017307588.1:64715-75493 GCF_000935625.1 Nanorana parkeri | reverse complement strand
TCTTTTTTTTTTTTTTTTTTTTTTTTTCTCCATAGATACAATGTTGTGATTGGCTCCTCCACCAGCATCGTGGGTCCTGTCATTCCTTC
The DNA here is from genome assembly GCF_000935625.1 of Nanorana parkeri. NCBI lineage: Eukaryota > Metazoa > Chordata > Amphibia > Anura > Dicroglossidae > Nanorana > Nanorana parkeri. Next base: position 75,404 of record NW_017307588.1, on the reverse strand, counting down.
TGAGACCAAAGAGGTGTTCTGTCGCCACTTGGCATCTTACAACTCCTGGGCGTTATTAGGTCAGTTCCACTCTCAACCCAGCTGGGTTAGCACAGGGTGTAGTGAGTTTCTTGTGGTGCATTCAGCAGTTTTCAAGCCAGCTATGTGTTTAATTCAACTTCCATCTGTGTGTACTACCATTTTATGTTCCATCTTGTTAATGTTCTCTCCTGCTGCTCTCTATGCTACTGATGTCAGCGGGTTGAGAGCTACCACTGCCTGCCCATCCAAAGAACAGAGAGGGGAAGAAGAATTGGAGTGACGTAGTAGAAAAGTCAGTGGCACTCCAATGAGAATTTCAGTCAAAGTTCTTTATTGACAAAAGAATTGTCACATCGTAAAGGATCGATTTGAGATTTCTTTTGTCAATAAAGAACATTGACTGAAATTCTCATTGGAGTGCCAGTGACTTTTGTACTACGTGATACTGATCTGCAGAGGCATCTGCTGTTATCTTGGCACCCACCCATTATCTAGGGTTATATCCGGTCAGGAGTGCGACGGGATCTACTTGAAGAAACGCAGCAGTCACATGACTTGAGCAGGGGGAAGAGGGTGGAGTCTGGTCAGGGGGTACATAATTGAAATGTTTGCTGGAGTTCCACTTTAAAATGAAAAACTGCTGTAGATATATTTAAAGAGGACTTTCCTATTTTATTTATTTATTTTAAATTTCTAATTAAACCATCACTGCTAGAGACGCACAGATTGCTGTTGCTTCAGAAAAGGTTAGTTGCCTGGCAGTGATGCCGGTCAGGAACGAGCATGCACCGAGTGAAGTCAGGGTAAAGTTAGACTCCCAATCAGCATACTTGTTCAGGATCAGAGATACAAACTGTTCGAGCCGTGGGCTTGTATTACAGCCAGACAAATGGCACTTTTAGAAGGAGCTCCTGGCACTGGTAGCATGTGTATTCCTCTGATATGTTGTACTCTGTGTTTTATATGAAATGGTAGATGATGATGATGATGATTGATGATGAATTTTCACCATTGCTTTTGGCCAGGCATTGAATTCATTACTACCCAGATGAAGTCTCTGGTCCTCTCTATGGGTCTCATAGACCGGTTCCTGACTGTGGAGAAAGCTGTCGTCTTATCGCGCTTAGAGGAGGAGTACCAGGTAAAGAGGAAACTTGCATTTTCTGCCTTTTGCATTTTCTGCCTTTTGACTCTGTTGAGTTCTGATAATTTGAGATCTCCGTGGCCCTTTCACACTTCCATCCACTTAGGCCCATGTCAGACTAGCGAGACCTAGTATAGGAGCCTCCTGTAATAAAGACCGATCACTCTCCTTGTGCAGGGTGACTGGTCTGGTCTCCGCACCCCACTACTGTAATAAAGACCGGTCACTGCAGCTTGTTTTCAGCGCAACATGTCAAAAATTACTTCACTGTAATAACATTACAGTGAAGTTTGTCCACTCAGGAAATGTTACTATAAAGCTTGCCAAAAAAAAAAACCCAACATGATGGAACGCAACAAATTGGGAGGAAATCAGAAGGTGCAGTTGCAAGTGAACGGATCCACCGTGGACTTGCGTGTACCTTCTGATTTTGGTGTGAATGCACCCTTAAAGTGTAATGACAACAATTTTTTTTTAGCCGTCCACAATGTAGGGAAGAGGTAGAATCTCTGTCAGCCCTTTATTGCTGCCCTGTGAAATTGCCCCACTTCCTGTTTTGTTAACAACTGGGCTATCGGGACAACAAGTGAGGTAGACAATCTTCAATACAGGTACAGAAAGCATTTCTCAGGGGTAGGCAAACTCCAGCCCCCTCCAGCTGTTCTGAAATGTCAAATCCCATCCCAAATGTCTCTGGGGGATCATGCCTGAGTCTTGCAATGGCTCATGGGATTTGTAGTTGCGGCACAGCTGAAGGGGTGAAGTTTGCCTACCCCTGCTCTACGTAGTCACTGGTGCAGAAAGTGAAGGAGATCTCCCCAACAGGGAACAGACAAAAGTAAAGTCCTTACAGAGATTCTACTAAAGAAAGTTTTAGCTGATGTTTCTGATAACTGAAAGGGAGTTTTAATGCAACTCTGTTACTAAAATAAAGATTCAAAGTACTGTGGCCCCTGTAAAGGATGCCCTAAAACATCTGGGAGTGCTAGATCTCCGGTCCTCCACTGCACTTGGTGGTTCAGTCCACCAATCCTTATCATTTGTGTCTGCTGTAGTGCAGGGAGTACGCAACCTCAGCTGTGGTGAAACTACAAGTCCCACAAGGCATTGCAAGACTCCTGGAAGCCACGGGCATGACTCCCAGAGACATGGTGGGATTTGTAGCTTCACCACAGCTGGATTGTCGAGGTTGCCTATCTCTGCTGTAGTGGCTTAGGGGCCATTGAGGGACCAGGAAATCAATACTGCAGGATCTTCAGAAGCGAGTATTCAATGTTTGCTTTGCTGGGGAAATGTATTTTGAATCCGCTATAATATTGCATCTTCCTGGAGTTTGTATCTTTAACCATGTGCTTTGTTATTCCGGTACAGATCCAGCATTGGGGGAAGGTAGAGTGGGCTCACGATTATGATCTGCATGAATTATGCGCTCGGACGGCTGCGGGAATTCTATTCATTCATCTTTGTTCTTCAAGCTCAACTGTAAAACATAAACTCTTACAAGACTGACTTCGGGCTGCGCAACCAAGAGGCTAAACCTTGGCTGTGGCGGCCATGTTTGACAACATGAAGTTAAGGGCCCATTCACACCGGATCCATTGCGCTGTGATACGCTTTTCAATGGAAGGGCTTTGAAAAATGAATGGGTGTGAATGGGGGCTAGATCACTCTGAATGGGGGCTATATCACTCTGAATGGGGGCTATATCACTCTGAATGGGGGCTAGTTCACTCTGAATGGGTGCTAGTTCCCTCTGTTCCATTGCTGCATAGAACATGCGCTACTTTTTTTTTCACCGCAACGTAAATCAACAGATCCGGTTTGAACTAGTCCCATTCACATCCATTAATTTTTCGGTGCCTTTCCGTTAGCATCTGTTGAAAAACAGAGCGCAACACAATGGATTGGAAGGAAATCGAAAGGTGCAATTGCAAGTAAACGGACCACCAGTTGACTTGCGATTTCCTTCCGATTTTGGTGTGAATGCACCCTGTTATTTTTTAGATGAAGAGATACGAAGTTTTCTCTCAGCCATTTTTAAGATACACCAGTACAGGACCCTGTGGAGTATATTTATTACAATGTGTAACCATATTTTTCCATTGTTTCAAAAAATAAACCCAGAAACACTTTGCATTACCCATTGAGATGTACAACACCCCCCGAATTCAGAGAGAAGGTACCTCAGACTCCAGTATTGATACTCGACATTGGGGGCCTGACCTCGAGAAGCTTAACAAAGGAGTTCCTCCATTGTCTGGTTACAAAGTTACCCGGAAGTGTTCTCTTGCAAGCCACTGAGGAGTGAAGACGCGCCGTGTATCACCATCCAGCCTGGAGAGTTTTCTCTCCTCTGCTCCTCCTCACAGTACGTCTCGGCACTGGCCATAGAGCTGGGCTTAGCTTTTGGACACGGCGGGATCTTTTGATGGGCTAAGGATTCACCCGTTGCATTCTATTTGCTTCATTAAAGAACTTCCTGTTCTATTACACTTCTGTCTTTTGTGCCTACTTGTTTTGTAATGTGACCATTTATTTGCCTGACTACTGTTTATCTTTCAATCATTTGTTATTTCAATTAAAAGGTTTGTCTTATATCTAGAACGATACAATTCCTCTAAAAACACGCCAACCTAAAACACAAATTCATGTCAAAGGTACAATTAATATTGTAATTATTTTATTATACAGGATTTATATAGCGCCAACAGTTTGCGTAGCGCTTTACAATATAAGGAAGACATTACAATCACAATACAATTCAAGACAAGATGGTAAATAGGGCCCTGCCTGTGAGGGCTTACAATCTAAAAGGGAGGGGGAAGTGATACATGAGGAGGTGTATCAATGCAACATAAATGAATGTTCACTTCTTCATAAAAGAAATACAAATTGCATTTATTTCTTAGCATAGGAGCCAGTGAAGCATTGCAGAAGTGATCAGTGGAGGGCGGGTGCAATGCTCTGGCTTCTGCAGATTCTTCTTCCCATTCATGTCCAAGGTACTGACCTGCTTTAACATTCAGCAACATGGAGAGTCAATGGCATATCAATGGACTACAAGTGGGGGAACATCACTTGTATTCCAGTGAGAACTACAGGTCTCTCTACCACGGATGGGACTTGTCGTTTTTCCATTTATGGATCCTGTGGCGCAGCCATACACCAATGCGCTAAATTAAAAAATAAGTAAACAAGCCTGCGGGGAGGACACCCCTGCGATTCAAGTAAATGGGACGGGTGGAGTTTGGTTGAATTGCAATCTGATCATGTTTCATGGTCGAAAGGGTTAACTTAGCCTTTAATGTAACAATATAACAAAAGATACTTGAAATAATATTGAGATTGAGTGAGGAGAGACCTTTTATAGTCACATTATTGACTGACTAACCTCTAACGGAAAGAATTGAAGGCTGTCATTGCTGTCCTCTCCTTCTAAAAGTGCAATTTGCCTCACTGCCATGGTCACCCTCTTGCTACATATTTCAAGTCACCCAAAACAAGTAGGCAGGTAAAGGTTTCTGACTTTTCTAGGACCTTTTTCATCACTATACTTGTCTTCGGTTGGCAAGCTGAAATTATTGATTTATTTTAGGGCTGGTACTGATAACAATTTTCGTGTTCGATTAATCGAAAAAAAAATGTAATCGATTTAATTTCGATTAATTATAACGCACATACAGATCCAACTACATTGGCCTATACACATACAGCACAGCAATTAATAAAATGAACTAGGATCACACTAATCCAGCACGTTATTAATCTCACGTGCCCCACTCAATATGGCCGCCGCTTGAGTGGGGCAACTCCGATAATAACGTGCTGGATTAGTGTGATCCTAGTTCATTTTATTACTTCATTGCTGTGCTGTATGTGTATAGGCCAATGCCTTGGCTGGAGCTTGTGCAGAACAAGTTTCTTGGCCAAACCTCTTAGTTGTAACGAAAACGCAAGTCAGGCGGTCGCTGAACTCGATAAGTGGCGACAGATCACCGGTCCAAGTGGCTCCGTCGGCTAACGAAGGGAAGGGGGGAGGAGTCCGGTGACGTCACGGACATCGACGTCACCGAACTCCTCCCGCCCTTCCCTTCGTTAGCTGACGGAGCCACTTGGGGAAGGGCGGGAGGAGTTCGGTGACGTCAATGGATCTCCGACGGGACTCCCGGAAGCCGGCGGAGAGGTGAGTGTTTTCATTATTGATCAAAATAATTTTAATCTATCAAAAATGTTAACGATTCATCGGGTAATTAATCGTTAATTTCCGCAGCCCTAATTTATTTCCATGGCAGCCATACAGCATTTTGAGAAGATGGTCAGCTAGGGAATCCTATGCATTTTCAGGTGGTAGGTTTACTTTAAAGTAACATATAAAATATAATATTTGTAAGAACGCTCCACCCACCAAGCTTTGTGCTGATATATGTAAAATTTGAATTTTATTGATGAAATCCTAAGGGGGTTAGTCACAAAGCTGCCCAAGGCAGGGGAGTGAATAACCCAGCCGAAGTCTACTGACCCGAATGGCGTCGGCTATTCACTTCAGCCTTGTACGGCTGATTTCAGCCATACATCGGCTGACCATGCTCATCAAATTCGGCTGAGCCGAAGTGCAGATGGAGATCAACTCGGCCGATCCAACCTCTGGATCGGCTGAGCCGAAGCTCCGGTAGCTCATTCGCCTTTATTCTCGTAGGGGCCGAACAGCATGGAGTGGATAGCCGATCGTCTATTCTGCTCGCTACCGAGCAGAATAGAAAAAAAATGTAAACAGATACAAAAACTTGAAAGATTAAAAAAAAAAAAAGTCAAGAAAATAATTGGAAACATTTTAAAGAAAATAAATAGCCCGTACAGCAGCCCTTCTTTTCGGCTGAACTGAAGGACTCAGGTGGCCGAGGTGAGCCGTAGGATAATCCTTTTGTGAATAACCCTCTAAATTCCTTGAATTCCAGGATTTTGGCTCAATCCACAGGTTGCAGAAATGAAAACTGGCCACCAGATGGCAATGTTGCACACAAAAAAAAAACCAGGTAAAACTACTTGCCGTAAGCTGCAGTTATCATACATTGGTCTTGGGACTGTGCGGGTTAATTGTCCCACTACACCCAGATAGTAAAATGATTTAAAGTGATATTAAAGTCAAAATGTTTTGAAGCTATTCCAAATGCTGATGAAATCACGGACAATGGATGCTGCTACTTGATGTTTAAAAAAAGTTTTAGTTTCCAGCAGAATCAGCTGGTCTCCTGAGCACTAGACCTGATATCCTGATTTAGGGTGACTCCATTTCCTTGCAGGGTCTTCTGTAGCCACCCTTGTGTGTTAGTAAGCTGTGTGTCTCCACAAACACAGGGACAGCAAGGCAAGATGTTCCCCTGCTTCCCTTTCCTCCCTTTTCATTTCTCCCCCCTTCAATCTCCCCTCTCCAAGCTAGTAGAAAGACATGTGCACTGGCAAAAAATTAGTTTTGTTTCGTTTTGATTCGCATTTTGTGTTATTTCGTTTTTCGGGATTCGGGTGTGAAAGTCAATTTTTATTCTGCCGAAATTAGTTTTGTTTTCGTTTCTTATTCGCTTTGTTCATTCGTTCGTTGCAGCAAAGTGACATTTGAGGGGTAAAAAATGTTTTTCTCCTTCTCTAATGTCACTTTGCTGCAACGAACGCACGAAACGCATAAGAAACGAACGTTCGAAAGAGCTACCGCTAACGGATTTTGGAAACGGAAATTCGGATTTGTTTGCATTCGTTATCTGTAATTCGGAATTCGGATACATCCAAATGTCCGTATTTCCGAAAATTCGTCCGAATTTTGTTTCGGAACAAAACAAATCGCACATGTCTACTAGTAGATGGAAGGCTGCTGGAGACTGCTCTGTCCCTTGTCATGTTATACTCAACAGGAAGCTGAGGGAAGATGATCTGAGAGACTTGGATCTGTTTGGAGACCTCATGCCAATAAGTGCATGGGCAAAAATGTTAAATACTTTGCTGGCCGATGTATATTTGTTTGATCTGGATACTAGACATGTGTGATTCGTTTAGTTCCGAATCGAAATTCGGACGAAATTTCGGAAATTGGTGGATCCGAAGCTTCTGATTTTCCATGTACCATGTCCGAATTCATTCCGAAAGCATCCGAATCTGAAATTTCGGATTCAGTACGAATTTCGTCCTAACAGAAACTAAATTAGAAGTCTACGATAATGACTTCAAAAAGAGGATTTCATAGCATGTGAAGATAAAAAACATAACATTACTTCATGTTCCTGTGCGCGCACCGTCAACGTTTAAACGGATACAAAAAATTAAGAAAATGATTTTAATGTTCCTTTAATAGTGAAGACTAGAGCACAGCAACCAGAAATGTCAACTGTGCCAATTCTGCTACATACGTGCGTACGAACATTCCTCTGTTCACGCAAAACCCCAAATTTAGGAAATTCGTCTGAATTCCGAATCCGATCCGAATCCGATCCGAATTCCGAATCCGAGACCCAAAACGAAACACATACAGGACCCGATTTCGGAAATCCGAAATAAAGGAAATCCGAAACAAATTGTTTTGCGGCTGCACATGTCTACTGGACACATTGATGAGAAAATGTTTGAGCGCCATATACTGTCTATAATGTGTATTTTAAAACGTTGTAACAATCCACACAAATAAAGTGAGGGGAACAGATGAACTTTACTGGACCTCGGTACAATACTTTTAACATGTTTACCTAATTGCCCAACACACTTTGTACTTCGGAATATGGGGAAACATGACCCTCTCCCCTTACTACGACGATGAGGTGCTAGCTGTCTCAGCACCAGTTCTGTCACATGGAGGTGAAGAGACCCTTCAACCCTTTGCAAGCTCCACACAGACCATCTCAGAGCTTGCACAGAGCTTTTACTCGTAGCTTCAACTGGCACCACAGCCTGGGAGGTAGGGAAGGGCAATTAGGAGAACCTATTTCTTTGCTCTGCACGTTCACCACTTTAGGCAGAACTCCACTCTCCCCCCTCCCCCCCAAAACAGTACAAGATGATGAAATTCTGATCCTAATAATATATTACTATTAACCCATAATCAATATTTCACTGGGGTAAATAAAGGAGAACTATGAGGTGAGTGCTTTTCACTCACCTCATAGTTCTAGCCGACCTGTGACAATGAGACTGTCACAGGTCGGCTCAGTAGATCAGAAGGTGAGCGAACACATGCCGGCGCCCCCCCCCCTCTCGACCCTGTCACGGCTCTCTGCCGTGACGGGAGGGGATGGATTCCCCCCTCCCTGCTCCGATCTGCCAGCGCTGACTGGCAGAACGGACGGGGGAGGGGGCGGAACGGACGGGGGAGGGGGCTGTCACTCACGCAGCTGGGCGGATCTCGACATCGATGTCGGGATCCGCTCCGGCTGCGGCATCTCAGTATACCGCGAGTTGTAGCTTGCGGTACACTGAGCTTAGGGTGACGGGAGGAGGCTAGTTTGTGTCCTCCCGTTACCCTAAGGAGAACTATGGGGAAAAGCCTTAACCCCATAGTTCTCCTTTAAGGCAAGCATTCTGGTCTAAACAAACATTTCAGTAGTTTCAAATAAAAGTCATGTTCTGATACCTAAATATAATCTTAAGGGCAAGGTGCACGCATTAAGCAAAATAACATTCCCTTGAATCATCAGAATTTCCTGGACATAAACAGAGACCGTTGATTACTGTAATCACAGTAGATTAAAAAAAAATGTTTAATCAGTTTTGGTTTAATACCAATTAATAAAGAGTATAAATGTGCATTTCAAATGGCTTTTCAATGAAGAATATACTGAGAGATTAACTCATAATGAACAAGGTGTATGTCTTTTGACTGTAGAGCAGTTCACAGTGTGATTTATTATCCTTCAAAGAATGCAATGTCTCATTGCATCCTCTCTCTTATCTCCCTTGTGATGGTCTCCAGGGAGATAAGATACAACTGTGCCAGATGGTAACACAAAGATTAATTTAATAATGTGCAAAAAGCAATGACATACGGTAACAAAAGAATTTCGGAGCACCTTTTATTGGTCTGACTGCTCTAAATTAAACCTGCCTTTGTCTAAGCAGAGGAAAGCAGGTTTACTTAAATGTCGTTCCCCCCAGCTGCACCTATCTCCCCTTCTCTCCCCCACTGTTCTGCTCATTCACCGGAGCAAAGAGAAGAAGACTCAGAAGACCTGTGTAAGTTTTAAATTGACCTTGGAGCCTACACGAGGCTAATTACTCTCTCCCCACCGCTACGTGACAGCTGTGATGTCTTTAGATTGGCTGCTTGGGCACCAAGGCTGCATTATGAAGGGTAGAGATGCTCCCCATACCTGGAAGTAATTCTCTGCACTGCAAGAATAGTGATGAGTAGTCAGGAAGTATAGAGAAGGTAATTGTATGTAGGTTTGCGTAGGAAAGCACAGGCTCACTTTAAACCACATCCTCTAAAATGAGGTTGTGTCAGGGCATACCCAAACCTAGTCTCTAGACCTCAACATGATCTGCCAAGGAGCCCACAACGTGGACCTTATGATAACATAGCCTATGTCTTAAAGGTCCTTTTTTATTTTCCAAAAAAGAAGATCGAAACACATCCAGAATACTCTGAAAAGAATGGTGGACTTATTCGATAAAACAACGCAAGAAGAAAAACCTTCTTAGCACCCAATAAAGGTTAGTTTTATATTGGTTTGGCTCTATAGAGATATGTGCTTTGCCCTTTCCATGTTTTTCTGGGTACGTTCACTTGTCTCCTTGTTGTTCTAGAATCCACCAAGAAGAACATCCTTGGCTATGGAAAGAAAAGCCTCAGATTAGGCCTACTTGGGCTGTAACTTCCACCACCACTAGGATAATTGGTCTGAAAATAGTGCTGATGTTACTAATAATCCCCCTTCCAAAGTCTTTATCATGCATCTTGTGATGCAAGCTATGCAGCGAGTGTGAAGGACATGCTGATGATGTTCTGTAGAACTTCCAAGGGAGGATGAATGACATTGCACGCATAGGCAATGGTCATGTCCAAGCCATCAACAAACCCAACGTTCAACCCTTTAAAAATCTCCCGGAGTGCCAGATACTGGACATGGCCATGGAAGTCACTGAAGCGCTCCATGTCGATGTCAAACTCACGGGCGTTCTCCTCCTTTATGATCACTCTGGTGCGCGGACTTCGGATAAAGAGTCGCTCTATCGCTCTTCGTACATTAATCGCCGACCTGATGAAGGTCCGAAAGGGGAAAGGCCTGAAATGTTGACCCAAAGTTAGAATGATAATGGTGTTTTCTCCTCCACCAACCTGGTCGATCTGGCGGGCCATGTAGGCATCTTCTTTGATGGAGTAGAAGGTTTTGCTGACAAACGGAAAAGTGTGTTTCTTCCACTGGACGTATATGAACTTTTCCAGATTAATGGCCAGAAGAGTCTTTTGCCAGGACTGCATCTCATCTTCCGTGTGATTGAAGTAATCAACAACTTGAAGAATAAAAAGCCATTAGTCATTTAAACAA